>NW_027116941.1:0-85451 GCF_024137725.1 Prorops nasuta
TGAAAAGTTGGATAAATTCAACTTTATTTCAGTGTCGCAGAAAGTGTATACTTTATCCCACGTGACCATTTGTCGCTAGCGACGAGCGACAAGTGAAATCGTACCTTTAATGGCCAAAACACGTCCGAAAGCACTGAGAGCTTATTATACCTAAAACACTATACTTCGTTTCTTCTCTGTGAATCACACTTACTATACATTTTGCGTGGTATATTCAATTCTCGCCAACAAACTATACAGCGTAGTATCTTCCAACATGGCGGACTTGGCAACGCTGCTGATACCAAGTCGGGTTAACTTAACCCAGAGTTAAAGTGGTATATAGTTCCCGTTACATTAACTATACCACAGTGGTATAGTTAATGTAACGGAAACTATACTACTTTAACTTAATCCGACTTGGTAGGGTTCACCCTTAGGGCCTCCGCACACAGTTTCCGTAGCTACATTACGTTACGTTAAGGCAACTACAATAATAGTTGCAAAAATTCTTTATAAATATAAAAATATCACCTCAGACCTGTTTATTACAAGCATCCTGCCTCAAAAAACTTAACTTTAGCAATCTTTTGTGTGCGCTAAGCTAAGATTAAGTTTAATCCTGCCTTAACGTAACGTAATGTAGCTACGGAAACGGTGTGCGGAGGCCCTTAAGGGTGAGGTTTACCAAGCTCGGCTTGGGGCTAGCCGGGCTAAACTCATACAGCTCATGTAACGGAAATTATACTACTTTAGCCCGAAAGTATACCATATTAGCCCGGCAAGGCGCTAGCCATCAATCCGGGCTTAGTGAACCTCACCCTAATCGTTTCGATAAGTGCGACAATAAGGGATAACAAGTAGAAATAGTACATATGTATGTATGTTCCGCTGTTAGGGTCAATTCGACCAAGTAGGCTAGAGCCCAAGTCTGACTTAAATTGGTATAGTCCCCGTCACATTAACTATACCAACTTAAGTCTGACTTGGGCTCTAGCCTACTTGGTCGAATTGACCCTTAGAGATACCTGTATGTATAGTATAATTAGATCATAAAATTGAAACAAATATACTAATTTTTATTATAGAAATAAATTTATTTACAATATGAATTACACATTTATCGTTACGACTATCGGATTTTGATATATAAATAATTCCACATTACAGGAAATGCAATAAAAGAGAATCTGATTATATTATACTTCTCGTAAAAAAAAAAATTATTTTAATGAATAATATAGCGATAATATCACAAAAAGAGATAAGACAAGTGACCTTATTCGTAATATAATTGCGTCTGTATAGTTATCTGATAAAGTTAATTATTTTTCTTGTTGAACGCTTTCCTTTAAGTTTGTTACGTGCGATTGGTGAATGGTGGCAATGGTGCTATCTGGACATACATACACATTGTTGAGTTACTTGAAGATGTGCACGTGAATAATATAGTGCCAGTAATGTAATGATGTGATGGTAGATAGCAGGAATTCAGTGCTCCCACCATGTCTCTGATCCCAATGCTAATAAACGTTAAGGGAGTCAAAGTGGGGGTCTTGAATTCCCACAATTCACCATCACTGATAAAATCAGTAATGCCTATTTTAAGTGACTTGATAGAGGTAGAGCCCAACCTGCCCAACAGTCAGTACAAGAAACTCCGTTGCGAAGCTAACTTGTCTCGATCAGGACGAATAAAGTATAATAAGATATATATTTATATTTAAATCAATTTAATGTTAAACGGTAAAATTATTTCTCTTCCCATTTATAATTATTGAGCTTCAACTATTTATTGCAGAGAACAAAAAAATGGCGTCCCAGGCTAGCAGTGACTCTTCCAATAAATTTTACACCCGTGCGGAGGTTGCTAAGCACATCGATAGCAATGATGCATGGATAATCATTCATAATAAAGTCTACGATGTTACCAAATTTCTCAATGAGGTTTCATAATTTTCTTTAGAGTTTTTAGGTTAGAATGAGTTTGCTTC
The DNA here is from genome assembly GCF_024137725.1 of Prorops nasuta. NCBI lineage: Eukaryota > Metazoa > Arthropoda > Insecta > Hymenoptera > Bethylidae > Prorops > Prorops nasuta. The sequence continues at coordinate 1,974 of NW_027116941.1, forward strand.
ATTTTTATGATTTCTATTTAAAGCACCCTGGTGGTGAGGAAGTTTTGCTGGAGCAGGCTGGTCGCGATGGAACTGAGCCTTTTGAGGACATTGGTCATTCCATGGATGCCAGACAGATGATGGAGCCGTATAAAATTGGAGAACTAGTAGAGGTACTGTTTTGTTGATATTAATTTTGTAAATTCGATTAGTTATTCCATGTGCATTCATAATTTTTAGAGTGAAAGGACAAAGTCTGATGAAAAGAAGGACAAGGACTGGTCAAGTGGAGCACCAGAGGATGATAGCTCAAGGTATATATTTTTTAAGTATACATCCAATGTTTATTACATGTGTCTTGTTTAACTGTGATTTTCGTGTAATAGGCACAATGCTTATTTAAGAGTACATCTTCAAACTAATCATTCTTTGCTTTAATCTATAGGAGATTTTAAATGTTTCACATTTAAATTAAATATTGAAAAATGGGGTAATGTTTTATAAATAAACTAGAATTTAATCATGATGTTTGGCTTAGTGCTGTTTTCACAGATTTGTGTGTATAGATGCCACTCTGTCTTAATCATTTGGTAATAAATATGTTTTATGTAGGCTGAGGGAGATGTATCCAGCAGAGCTTAATTTTTGTCATAACAACTGTGCCTGTTCAGTTGAAATTGATTTACAATTACTTATGATAAAATTATGATATTAAATAGTCGTTGCTGCATCGTGATGTGATGATTGGCTATTGCAGTGGTTCTTGGAGGTCCTGGCTGATACCAATTACCCTTGGGGTGCTGGCAACACTTGTCTACCGTTTTTTCATCAGTTCACATTAAACCATTCCATGATACAGTTTTTGTATCTTGTTTTTTTAATATTAACAAATATTGTTAAGCTATTAATCATTGTTGATGATTGTACATTGAGCACTACTGTAATTATATTTTATGAAAGGTGTGTCTGTGCACCAGTGTTCCCAACAGACCTAGCATTTACAAAAAAAAGAGTATCATGATATTATATAATTGAATTGAATCAAAGTATAAATATATATATCCATATATTACAGAATGATATTATCGATAATAATCCAAATATCTATTTAATTGCATGATGCTCTGGACTTTCCTCGTAAATACAAAGAATTGTCAAATCAAGATTAAAGAAAAACTAAATCAACAAATCCAAGCTCTGATCAAAGTAAAGTTATCAAAAATATAGCAATTTTGATAAATCTTAACTGTATTCTCCAAATTTTAGCAAAGCTTCAACCAATAAAAGAACACAAAGGAGGAATTGTACGAGTTGCTCAGCATTTGATACTTTAATATTTTGATCATTTGTATAATTTATTAAACTTTCTATATCTTTATTATTTAACATGTACTGATTTTCTGATAAAAATTGTTATACACCTGAAAGTACAATCCAATTAAAGTCCAAAAATATAGAAAAAATGATAAAAAACATGATCTTATAATTGCTGTGTTTATGAAGGATGTAAATATATTTTTACTACATGAATATTAAGATATTTTTCTTTTATCCACTTTGTAAATTATTTAAGTTAAGGATATTTATGTCGTGTCCTTCGTTCTTTAAGAAAGTATCTTTTAATTGAGTAACCTAATTTTTGTTTTTCTGTAAAATAGCAATATTTCCATGAAAAAATTGCTTGCTCAAGCTTATAATTCTGATATTTTCACGCTGTCTGTATTTTTAAAGTATTTTACGATACTGAATTATTCGAGGAAGAAAGAAAAGTATATTCTAATTTCTTCTTCTTACATATCTTTTTTAGTACTTTTTATTGGTACAAGTTGAAAATGTAGAAGTTTCAGAAATTCTTAAATAACTCTGTTACCAACGATTCAAGAAGATCAAGCAGTACAATTAGGATATCGAGTTGTGGATGGGAACGAGCGAAAATCGATGAAAATAGAATTGGAATATATCCTGGATGAATGGGAGAGTGGAAGTTTCGATGGGTAGCGAGCGTGGGGACCGAATAAAGTATCGAGCGACCATCAGCGCCGACGCCATCGATGCAACAGAGGAAACGACGAACAGTATAACATCAGAGGAGTTTCATTTCAATATTTATCATCCTTATTAATCCACCTCGTATATTATACAATTTATTCAATCCCATAAATAGGTGAATCTCATAAAATTTTTAAAGTAACGTTTCCAGGTCTCGTATATTTTTAACGTTAAATATACCAATAAAGGACCAATGAAAACAGCCATCATGTGGAAGAGAGAGAGAGAGAGAGAGAGAGGGAGAGAAAGATGAGGAGAACATGAAAAAGAGTTGGTACGGATTGAAAGACAAATAGGAAAAAGAAGATTAAAGGACAATTTGGGAATTTGGAAATGGGAGGGCCTGAAAAATAAATCTCTTTGCCGCTGGTTTCTGGCGTCGAAGTTCGAGGGCCATCCCCGTTGCCATTCCCCACAAACGCGGTCCCGTTCCGAGGAGAGCCGAGTCGAACTAAACTCGAAACGAAAAGCGAAACCGAAGCCAGCCACCAGAATTCAGTTCAGCGCAAGAGCTCGATAGGCGTGCGTCGTCTGCTTCAAGTCTCTCCTTTTTCTACTGGGATATTTTGTGTTTGCCAGAGAGATTTTTGAAAATTCGTGGATATCGTGATACTGTGTCCTTTGGGATACAATTAAGAGGAGGGAGGGAGAGAGAGAGAGAGAGGGTATAAAAGTAAAAGAAGAGGAGAAAAAGGAGAGTGTCGAAAAGAATCAGAAAGAGAGAAAGAGAGAAAACTCAAAAGTTTTTGAATAAGTGAAATTAATAGATCAAGCGGAAGAGAGAGTGAGAGGGAGAAGAAGAGAGCAGGCTGAAAAGTAACGGGTGAAGAAAAGCTGCGAGTCACCCAGGGTGCAGTGCTAGCACTGAAAAGTCGGCGTGGTGTCATGAGAGGCGGTCTCACGATCCGCCCTTCTTATCGCTCCCTCTCAGAGTCATGCATGTCGCGCCCTTCAAACGAGGTAAAACATCCTTTTAATCTTCTTATCTTATCCCACTTTGCACAATTTATATCCTCCAATCTAGCAATTTATCATCCCCCACCCCCAAGCCATTTTTTCGTCATTTTCATTCAACTTATCAATTTGTGTACTACACAATTAATTATATCTGAAAAATAACAGAGATTTCAATAAGAATATATTTTCTGGATACTGAACAAAATTTAATTATTAATTAATCTAATTTAAAGATGCTAATTAAATTTTTAAAACAACGTAGGGTTTTCAATAAAAACTAAATAATGTTAAAAAAATTGAATTCTCGATCAATTTGAATTTTTGGTCATTTTTTGTGTATTTTTATCAGTTTTGTTCCGTACTATTTCTGGTAACCATCTTTCCAATCGAACTTTGTGCAAGCAATAAATCTTAAACTTTAAGAGTGCAACAAAGTTTATTGGCGGGAGTCTGGTGGAAATGTGGTGTAAACCTGTTGGTGTAAAATCTCGTGATGCTTGCATGTGATGAATGCACGTGTGCCAAGCAAGACTTTTGCGTCATCCACTTTATTACAGTCTAATTAAAACCCGTTGAGCGGCTATTATAATTTTCCAACGATTTCTGAATCGCCTATACATTTTTTACATTGCAATTCCTATTTTTTTCCTGGCGCCTCGCTCGCGAAGCTGCGCGATTTTCAGCGCTCAGCTTTATCGTGATCCAATTAAAACGAAAATTATTTTTTCCACCAATCTCCTTAAATATTATATTTTCGTAAATTTAAAAATCTTTATCAATTATTGAAATAAGACCTTTGTTATGCCATTCTAATTTTTGTGCATTATTGAAGAAAAAAAAAGTAGACCTATATATACTTTTTATTAGCTCTTTGCTATTTTCCTCTTTCGAGTGACGTCTCGCTCCCGAAATCCGAATGTCAAGCGTCAATCACACGACTCTTCGCTTCTTTTCTCACCACTTTTCGATTACGTAATATCACTCGACGCTTCGAAACTTTGCTCTTAAATTGAATTTCTAGATGAAAATCTTATTGATTTTTAATTCGAAATTAATCACTCTTCCATTGATAAATGTATCGTAATTAATCTCGCTACGCTAAAATTTATTGTTACTATACGTGTATCGCGATGCATCAAGATATCGGAACACAGAGGGATTATTTTACAGTGTAAAATTACATCACGATGTGGAATAAATGATCACACGAAGAAGTACAATAATCATTTCGCTTTGTTTATCCCCTATTATTCAAAGAAATTTCTGTGTATCATTCTCGTCGTAGATAGTTATTATTCTACGACTCTACCTCTCTGTATATGTGTGTTTAACGTTCTCTGCACTTTAAATATATACTTTTGATTGTAACACTTGAGAAACACTTTTTGCGAAAAGTGAACAAAGTGCATACAGACGTAATATTGTACAATTGATATTGATTTATCGAGATACGTTTGTTGATTATTTTTACTCGTGGGAGTCACCCTCCTCGATATAGTTGAAACAGTAAACCATAAATATTGAAGGGTTATTATTTCTCACATTTTTTTATGTTGGCTTTGAAAACAAATATTTTGAATAAATTGTTTATTTTATTCAAAATATTTTGCTGATCCCCTTGATGTTATAATTACGATATTAAACTGTATATTGCCTTTGGATCTCTGGAGGTTGAGAGAATTATTGTCAGTCAGTGTACTTGAGCGTTAGTAGAAAAGGCTGGTAGATTGATTTTAAGTGAAAAAGGTCAATAATAATCTGACCCAACGATGCGATGTATGAATAGACCAATATTTCAATTAATCATTTCTCAATTGGCAAGTTCGATGAACGCAGGCCACTTGGTTGATCCTTTTTCAACTTTCTCGTAGTTCCCAGTCCTCCAAAATCTTCTTAAATAATCACTTGCCAGTTTCCAATCACCGTCAGTTTTAGTCAAAATATTGGAAACTAAATGAAGTTCACAAAGCAATAATTCTCTATATTTCTGGTTACTCGAATAAACGTTTCACGAAGACTCATGCTTTTTTTAATATAAAAGGAAAATGAGAAATTTGCAGGAGGAGATTAAAATTTGAATCTAATTTTCAATTGATTATACGAATTTCACGAATGCATTCGAAAGGCTTGAAATTCTTCAACTATTTCTCCAGAGAAGGACATTTCTAAATTAAAAGATTTTCAAGCTTTCGAGGGAGAGATGGAGAAAACTTGAGATTTTGTTTAATTGAATTTCCCAGGCAAGAAATACCAGGTGATTTCTCAGCAAACGAGAGTTTGATCGGTTGTACGGATTTCGTAGATGTATTTGAAAGGCTGGAAACTCTTTTATTTATTTTAAAATAGGAGGAAAATATCTCGAAGAAAATAAACGAAGAGTAAACTGTTTTTACAAAATTCACTTCCAGGTAAAAATTATAGGTTAGGTTAGTCTCCTAAGCTGGCACATACGTACAGTGTGTCTCGAACCACTTTTCTTATTTTAAATTACTCTCCTACAGAAACTAAACTATCTTTTGATTTGCGAGTTTTTAAGTTAACGAAAATACCGGAAAAACGTTGCTAAAAAATTATGTGGCGCTTATTAAAATGCATTCGCTTAAATTCTTATTCTTTCGAGCCCGATTGTGGAATTTGCGTAGCGAATTGTTTAATGCAACGTGGGCGACCCGGAGTGTTGCGTCATCCCGTGAAACCAGAAACTGGCGCGCATCTTGAACGCGCCGAGCAAAATATAGTCTGAATATGCCAGGGATTATCTACTCTGATTCCTCGCGAGCCTCGAGACGCTTTGGGGAAAAACGCAAAAAAATTATAACGAATCACCGTCGATATTTGGAAACTATTTCATGAACGTCGTTAAATGAGAAAATCATATTTTGTTTAACTGACAAAATTGGTCCAGTGCAGTACCACACAGGAATCGTAAACATTCATTATTCAATATGAAAATGTTGCTTTAGAAAAAATAAACATGACAAAAACTCAAAATTGAATACAAAAAACTTGAATAAATTAGAGAAAATAAAAACAATGAAAGATATATTTTAGAATATTTCGAGTAATCTGATTGGTCCCCGTTCAATTGGAAGCACGCAATATTTCGATCAACAGAAGTTGGTCTGCGCATACCAAGACTTATCTACTTCCATTCTTCGGTGTCGAAACGCTATCAATTTAGTGCCGAAAAACAATCGGAAAATCGTCTTCCTGACAGCATTTAATTACGCGTAAAACTTTTCTCACATATTTGTTTATTAATGGAAGAATATTTCATCAACAATTAATGTACAGCTTGATTGAAGAATAATCAACATGAAGGATTATTTTTTATAATAAACGGAATAATATATTTTATTTATACAGAGGAAAATGGCTTACTAACACGGAATAATTTTTTACAAATAGTAGTTTAAGCAGTTTCATCTCGAAAATAGGGAGATTAAAATAGTAGACTATTGAACTTATAGTTATTAATAATTTCGCTACTCTATTTTCAATTTTAAGGGACTAAGAATAAGAACAAGCAAAAGGGGAGGGGGTCAAGGTATTTGATAGGTTAGAAAGTTATAGATAATGTATACACACGGTTACATCGATAATTGATGTATTTTTAACGTGCAATGGCAGAGTCACTGAAGCAAAAATAGACGAGTAATTTTTTTCCTCCCTCGTAGCAGTTCCCAAAGTCACGTGAATTTTTTCTCTCGAGCAGAATAGAAGATTAGGATGAAAAGTTGAGACTCGGGATATTCTCTCGGCTGCTGCTTATTTTTAACACCGCAAATCAGTAAAGTTTTGAGAAAAGAAAACTTTTGCTCCTCCCAATAATCAAACCTCCTTAAATAACTCCACTGAATAATTCTCTTTTTAATTTAAATTCAATTAAGTAAGAAACTTAAATTATTTTTTAAAGTCTTCTATTTAAAAACTTTTTTTTTCATTCGTAGCATGATTTATCGTGACGATTACTATACAAGAGGACGAACATTCGTTAAGTATCTAAACCTAAAACAATTCCGCCTAATTAAGCCAATCGTTCCCACGTAACAATAAGCCCTATGCTTCTTCACAGAAATATTTTCCATTTTCAATAATTAATTAATCGTTACAATTTATTTTACTCACGAATGATTTTTTTTTTTCATAGAATAAAATTTGTATCTCCTCTTATCGAGTATTTTTTCGTTAGAAATTCTCTTCTTTGATGTTTTTTTGGTCGAATTAGTGAGTTTTCCAAGTTTAATAAGATCGAGTGCCGTAGATTTATGGTCAATGAGAAGGCAGGATAAATATTCCAGGGAGCGATAAATCGTCAGTTGATCTCGGTTGTGGAATCTTAAGGGTGATTAATGAGGATTAATCAATTATCCGAGAAAGAAGAAAAAATCTGTATTTTTTGTTGTTGGACGTTTAGTTCCCGAAGACTCGTAAAAAATTGATTAAATGCAAAGATGTAAATAAAGTGAGGCAGGAGAGAGAACGAGGATAAAACACCTGATTCTGTGTAAGAAAAATGTCATCTCTAAATATAACCCACGATAGGTTTTTCACTGCTCTTACAGAAATTTTATCTTGCGGTTGATAATTTCATTTTTTTGTTTAGTTATCCTCATAGCGATACATATATAAATGTTTAGATTTTTCTGCCTTTGCCTCACATTGTTCTTGGTTTTAGCAGCGTTCGTTTCATTATGACCAGCAGGTGTAAGATTTTCCTTTTAATTTTCAATCAAAGCACCTCTGCTTAATCAACATCCAATTGTCAGTGAATTTAACAAAATTACACATTCTAACGTTCAGTCCTGTTTATTCATTCTGCAGCTACTTGGCACTTATCATTAAACTAGAAAAGTAATTAGATTCCTACCCATTTGTTTGGGTCAACAAAGAATGGCGAGGTTGCTGATTTTTTATTCGATTTATAAACTGATATACAGCCTCCTCGCATTCGCCAGCGGTTCTCATTCGAATTTTTTCATTTTGCAAAAAATCATTTAAATATTAATATAACAAAAGTCCTCTGTTTCCATTAACAACAATCATATATGTATAAAATCATTATTTACAAAAGATGATTAATTTACAAGACATTCTTTGAAATCTCTCGCGTTCACCATGGGTTCTCATTTAATTTGTTATGTTTATCTCAAAATCATAAATCCATTTAATATTTAAATCCTCCCGTGTTTACATTGTCAAGAAGCATGGAATTTCTTGCATTATAATCAGTAATTCAAAGCCAACCTTCGAACCTCCTCGTATTTTACCAGAGGCTCTCATTCGACTTGGTTGATTTTGTAATTAACCGATTTTCGTTGATCTGCTAAAATATTTAAATCGCTATCTCTTTACACTATAGTTCACACCATATGTTTCCTATCTTTGAACCAAAAACTCAGTTATGGACCGATATTTGAATCGTATCGCATTCATCGTGGGGGTTCTCCATTAGAATTCTCATCGCCTATTATCGAGCTGGTAGAACACGTGGTCTGGTTCAGCCATTGTCACTTGACTCCACTATATTCTTCAGTCAAAGAGCTAATTTAACGAATTAAAACTATGATGAAGGCTGTAACGCCATTTCGTTACTCTCCAGACCGTCCCAATTAAGCCTCAACGAAAAGGCTGATCACATCTCGACTTTTTTCACTTCTCAATTTTCCAGCCTTTATCTCGTTTTAACTCAATCTTCAATTTTCTCAAGTAACTTCCAGGCGGTAAAGTGGTCCCAGAGAAACTATCGAGAGAAATCTCTTCGTTCCTCTTTATCACTTCCGATACTTTTATAAAGCTGTGTTTTATTTAACGTAACCCAAGGTTCGCAGAAATTGTAACTCGAGCTGGAGCCATACGTCACCTTTGAAGAACAATGGCTGACGTCACACGTATCCACAGGCCATATGCACTCGCTAGCGAGGCGTCCTTAATCGTTAAGCTCGACGCAGAGATGAAAATTGAATCCATGCGACGAATCAAGTGACGAGGCTGAAGAGTCTACAGCTATTATTGGGTATCTTTAAAAAAATATTTAATGAATGAGAAAATGGTGTTTTTCTTAATATACTTTCCCTTCGATTCCATTTTTACTCCGGAAGTAAATGTTTCTTACAATCGGGAATGAAGATCATCTTTGTTTTGATTTCTTGCTCGGTACGTTGACACAATTACCGACACAATTACGATCGGAATGGTGTTTTTTAAATACACTGTATGCTTGCCAGAATTTCTCCGCCTTGAAACTCGATTTATCGTTTCAAAGGTCGAGTCGACTAAAAGGAAAGAACAATATCAGTCACGTTTAACGAAAGGAATGCGGGATTAATGCACGTAGTAAAAATCAATCCGATAATCTTCCAGTGATACGGAAATTAGACGTCACGTAACAACATGGATCACCCACTGACAAGAATTTTATCCCACAAAATGGATAATTCTAATCCATTTGTACAGATTCCAATACTCTTACGCGATTACGATTTAATTGAACGACAAAGTCTCGAACAAATATTAACGTTTTATCTGACAAACTGGGAAATTTTAATCAATGCAGATTTTAATACTGATATCCGGTTACGTTTCATCCGAGTGCAAAAAAAATCAGGAAATATCAAAGTTTTGAACCACAAAACGAATAATTCTTATCTATTTACGTAGATCCGGATAATGATACCCCGGTCGCACTTTAATCGAGTGAAAAAGATATGGAGAAATATAGTTTTTTTCCAAAGAACGGATAATTTTAGAACATCTATATATATATTTGAATGTCGATACCTGTGGCTACGCTTCAAGTGAATTAAAGTAATACAATAAATATAAGAAAGGCTGGTTTACTATACCGAGTAGCATAATAATTTTCATTGGACAAAAGTAGCAATTGGCTCAGTCTATTAATAGAATCTACTGTTTCTGTGAAGTTTATATTTGCTCCAAGTCGGGGTATCCTAAAATTCACAATTGGCCACTTTGAAGTGTCCAAACTTTTCCTCTTAATTACTCGTGGTCTGCCAAAAAAAAACATATATATAAAATAATAATGATAAGAATGTAACAAGTAGAAAAAGTCAGTGTTGAGAGGCCAGTGACTCTCGTCGATAAACGAAACATTCGCAAATCACACAGTCGAACATGTTGGGATTGGCCAAACCTAACCTATCTTCTCGCCACTCTTGATATATTTATTAAAAGTTGCATCGTCCAATTTTCTCTTCCCCCTAACTGGATGAAACTCGAAATTTCACGATTGGTCCACAATTATCATACAAATTAGCCGAAACCGTCGCATCTCATTAATTTCAAGTTCAACGACTATTGAAACGGAGCCAAATATCGTTTGGCGAGGATTTCGCTAATTTAGGACTTTGCAGTCGTATTTCTAGTTTTTAAATACCCTTAAGACGAGCAGATAAGAGATAAATCGTGCTAAAGTGGAAAATTCGTGATAACCGAAGCTCTTGCTAGTTTTTGTTCAAGAATAATTACAATTATATAGGAAGAGGGGAATGAGGGGGACTTTAGAAGTTAGGACGATAACTTCGTGATAGAAATGAGAAACGAGAGAAGCGGAGCGGAAATTTGTGGCGGGAAAATCCGGGACTCGCGTCGGCCATATTGGATGGCGGCAACGAAGGAAAAAAGCGGTCACGAGGAGGTATATCTGGAAATCCGCCAAACCGACTATTCCGGTCACTCGGCGGTTTTCGCATGACAATAATAAATAATATAATCTATGTCGCCTCGCAGGAGCTGCATAAATAAGTAAAAGTGGATTTTGCGCTGCTCACGTTTTTCCGATCCGTTTTATTTGCATCTCGCGCCAGAATGCCAAAAGCGATAATCACGGGTGGTGCGCGCCACGATCCGATTCCATCTTCTTCCTCGTCTAACGTACATCTGCGTGCCAGTAAATATGCATCGAAAATTATAATCTCATTATTTTTAATTTCCCACCAATTTTTGTTCGGCCTATTTCGAACAAGTTTCATTCTTACGTTTTCTCATAATGCATTTTAGAGCACCTTTAGAGGTGAAGTTTCGCTGCAACTATATAGAGGTTAATCGATTACCGGAAACCAGACCCTCTTATATATGTATATATAGATATTTATACATGTGCGCTTTAAATAGAGCGGTATTTGTGAAGCTACACAAGTGCAGAAATTTATAACAACACGTGGTAATTCAGTACACTTGTTTGCTGACTGCAGCATTACCTATGGCCTATGCAATTATTGATCTTCATCCCTCAATTCGGCTTTATTATCTTTTAAGAGACTTTTCACATTGTTTTGAGTGTGAAAGAATTTGTAACGATATACGACAGTTGCCTTTCATTATCTTCTGAAATTATTGGTCTTTATCGATGAATTTGGTTGCTCTCATTTTAAGAGACTTGGTAGATTTTTTGAAACTGAAAAAGTTTTTAATGGTACACAATAGCTTACTTTCGTTGTCCCTCGCAATTATTGATCTCTATCCCTGATTTCAGTTTTTCTTTTTTGGAGTGCTTCATACATTTTATGAGACTGAAAGAATTCATAATGATACACGTCAACTGGCTTTCATTACCGCTTGTAATTATTGGTATTTATCTCTGAGCTGAGTTTTTTTTTCTTTCTGGGAAGTGTCATATACATTCTGTCAGACTGAAATAATTCATAGTGAAACACGGCAGTTGACTCTCATTACCTTTCGCAATCATTGATCTTTATCCCTGTCATTTACGTTATCCACTTATCGACCCTCGCTACTTTATCGATTATATTTCCTTGAAAAATACTTCGGTAATCGCAATTATTGACTTTTATCACTGAATCCATTTCTAGTTAAATGGAAACTTTCTATAGTTCTATGTAAGTTTAACGTAACAACTGATTAGAACGTGGCAAATCAGCTAAATTGAGACTTGCCTCATACCGCAATTGTCGTAAAGTCATAGAAACTATATACCTAGTGTGGCCACGTGGTCCACCTCTACTGGCTCTAACTCAAATAATAGCATACTTAAAACGAAACACGATTAATATAGTTTAAGCTTGATTTTACAATCATTATGGAATAAAAATGCCTCGTTCCAATAATATTGACACAAAAGAATGACTTTTAACTATCCAACCAGTAAACGTTAGAAATTAATGAATATTAATGAAAAAATTATTTCAGTCAGCGTGGGACATGATCCACAGGCGAGTAACGGTATCCAAGCTGCGCAGCAACAAATCCCAAATCACAGTTGGGGAGGGAATATTGGGAATGGGGAAGGCACGCTATTATCACGCAGGTCAAACGGTGCGAGCAGCAATGGTTGGGATGGTTCAAGGTCGTCGTTCGGCCAACCCCAGCAAGCCCAGCAACGTAGGCAAGAGCGGCAAGAGGAGAGGGGCCTTTCAGGGGGTCTGGGGGATGACGAAGACGGGGGTGGAGGGGGCGGAGGGTTGGAGGGGACGGACCCAGAGGAGAACAACCCTGTTCACCTCAAGAGACGGGTAAGAAATCTCCACCCGTCCTTATGATGAAGTAGCAAAGAATCCCCATGAAAGATTATTACGCTGGCTCATTTGTTGACAGGTGGGACTCGTCAGTGGGGTGGCTCTAATCGTTGGCACGATGATCGGATCTGGGATCTTCGTCTCGCCGTCAGGTCTTTTGGTGCGTACAGGCAGTATAGGAGTGAGTTTCCTGGTGTGGACAGGCTGCGGATTGTTGAGTCTCTGCGGCGCGCTGGCCTACGCCGAGCTGGGTACGATGAACACGAGCAGCGGCGCTGAGTACGCCTACTTCATGGATGCTTTTGGAGCACCTCCAGCTTTTCTCTTCTCGTGGGTGTCGACTCTGGTGCTGAAGCCCTCGCAAATGGCCATCATTTGCCTGTCTTTTGCTCAGTACGCTGTAGAGGCGTTCGCAGCGGAATGCGAACCGCCTGAGGAAGTCGTGAAGCTCGTAGCCCTTTTGGCGATTGTCCTGATACTGCTGGTCAACTGTTACAGCGTGAATCTTGCCACGGGTGTCCAGAACGCCTTCACGGCAGGCAAGCTGATCGCTATTCTCGTCGTCATCGCCGGAGGCTCCTATAAGCTGGCTCAAGGTAACACCCAGCACCTCCAGAATCCATTTGGTACCATAGATGGTACCAGTATCAATATTGGTAGACTCGCGACAGCCTTCTACACCGGTCTCTGGGCCTATGATGGCTGGAACAATCTCAATTACGTCACTGAGGAGATCAAGGACCCCTCGAAGAATCTCCCAAGGTCCATCATGATCGGCATTCCTCTGGTCACTCTCTGCTATGCCCTCATTAATGTCTCCTATCTGGCAGTCATGTCGCCCTCTGAAATGATCGAGAGCGAAGCTGTCGCAGTGGTAATTTTCAATCTTCTTCCTCTTCCTAACGCACTAGTTATACCCTAAAAGATATTTCATATCAGCATTGATTCTCTAAGCTTTGCAAATTTCATTGCAGACCTTCGGTAATAGAATCCTGGGCATCATGGCTTGGCTAATGCCTCTGTCAGTGGCGGTGAGTACTTTTGGATCCGCCAATGGAACTTTATTCGCAGCTGGAAGACTCTGCTTTGCCGCCTCTCGTGAAGGACACCTTCTAGATTGCTTGAGTTACGTCCATGTCAGGCGTTTCACACCAGCACCAGGTCTCATCTTCCACTCCCTCGTTGCAGGTTCGATTCTGCTTCTATTAGGATTGGTAGCTTCAACTTCTTGGCAATTTATCCGTTCTGTAGGAATCACCAATTCAAATTAGCTCTTGATAAATGGATAAAATAACCAAAAGGTTTAGCAATGGGTGGAATAGGCTCTAATGGTCCAGTTATAGTTCATACTAAAAACAAAATTATAATGTTGTTATAAGTATTTTGTATTCATTTTTAATTATTTATGTTCAAATACATACTTTATAGTGAAATCTCCTTTCTGGGTTTTTAGGTGCCATGGTCCTATCCGGCAGCATAGATTCCCTCATAGATTTCTTCTCTTTCACCGCTTGGATCTTCTACGGCGGGGCAATGTTAGCTCTCCTGGTGATGAGAAGGACCAGACCGAATCATCCACGACCATACAAATGCCCGCTGATTATTCCTGTGCTCGTACTTGTGATTTCTGCGTACCTGATAGTGGCCCCTATCATTGATAAGCCCCAGATCGAGTACCTGTACGCTGCCGGTTTCATCTCTGCGGGTATGCTCGTCTACCTCCCTTTTGTTAAGTATGGATATGTACCAAAATTCATGGGTAAGATTCTCCCTTAACATCTCTTACTACTAAACATCTTTTCAGTTGTATAAATCTTCATTCTTCTTACAGAAGGAGTTAATGCTTTTCTTCAGATGTTATTGGAGGTGGCACCAACTGCTGCTGCCTTTGACTGATTCCAAAGGAAGATCGCCAAAAGCTTCTACAGTGTTGAATCATTCCATTGTGACACTGCGAAAGCTACCAAAATAAATATACTTATTTTAAATACATAATTACAGAAAAGAGCAATCTTTATATTACAATGCTCAAGGCTGGCCCGAATGAATTCACGAATACATAAAAATATTATTTTATTACACGTTATTCTTCGTACATAGTATACAGAGTACAGAAAATATTATCGTTAGAGATAGTTCAATGTTAATGACAGCAAAGGAAATAAAACAGAATATTTTAAATGTTTGCTAATTTATTCATTTTTTTCCCTTACGTAAAACATGTTCATTTACTTTCCCATATACTCCTAGAATACCACCCTTTTCATGCTCTTTTCTCTTTGGCTTATGAGACTTGTGTTTCTTGAGACTTTGAATATGGCCTGAGGCTAATTTTTGTTTTCGCGCTTCTCTCAGTTTCTCTCGTTTTTTCATCTCTTGAAGCTCTTTATAATTAATTGCTTTTTTTTTTGGAGGTCTAGCCCCAAGGCTTATAGCTAAAGCTACTTTCGCTTCCTTGGCTTTATCTTTCCCAATTCCAGACATTCCAAATTTAATAATGTCATACCTAGCTCTTTTCATTTCCAAATTTTGTTTCTTTTTCACATCCATTTCTGTACAGCTTGTACCGTCTTTATTATTTCGTTTGTCTTCATTTCTCTTCTGTATATCATCTTTGGGTATGTTCAAAGATTCTCTGACCTTTTTCTTTGGAGCATCATAGTTTATAGCAACAAAATTTGTCACAGAGCTTTCTTTTAACTTTGATCCTTTTGTAGACACAAAGTCGTCCATTTTTCAAATTAATTCACACAAATAATGTTATATTCTTCTTGAAAAACAATCTTAGCTTACTGCTGTCTCATAAGAGGTTAGTTTCTTGCGTTTGTCAACAAGCATGCATAGTGCATTGAATGGCCGTGTTCAGCACGCCCATGGGCATAGCGGCGACAGCGCCGGATAGCGCGTTGATCCACGTGAGTATTTTCCAGTTTGTAATTGATACAAAAAAATATAGTTGATACCTCACCATAAGTGTCCATAATAAACACTACAAGCTTGTATTTTAACAACACTTTTTTTAGAAAATAAAATTGACTCCATAATGGATGAAGCTCCTGTTAATATAAGACTAGCTTTACATAGAGTTGACTTTAACCTAACTTACAATGAAAATGCATTACCTCGTGTTTATACTCCTGGTGAAGAAATTTCCAGTCAGTCTGATTTTTTAAGGTATAAAAATATATATGAAATTGATATTAGAATGTGTTGCTATTATTTGTTTGCAATTTTTGTGAAGTAAACTATTATTTTAGAGGTCATGGTACATACGTTGGAGAGGATAATGTATTAAGAGCATCTGTCGCTGGTATGCTAGAAAAAGTTAACAAACTTATATCAGTAAGACCTTTAAAAGCAAGATATCAAGGAGAAATTGGAGATGTTGTAGTAGGACGTATTACAGAAGTTCAACAAAAGCGCTGGAAAGTAGACACTAATTCTAAATTAGATTCTGCACTACTTATTTCAAGTGTCAATTTACCTGGTGGAGAATTAGTAAGTTCTTAATGTATAAAAGATAAATTGACAATAGAATCTACTGCTTATAATATCAAATATAATTTCAGAGGAGAAGATCTGTGGAGGATGAACAGACTATGCGCCGTTACCTTCAAGAAGGGGACATAATCTGTGCAGAAGTACAAAGTACATTTGTAGATGGATCTCTTTCATTGCACACCAGAGTTCTCAAATATGGAAAATTATCACAAGGAATAATGATTAAAGTTCCGCCATTTCTAATTAAAAGAAAAAAGACTCATTTCCATAAGTTAGAAAACGGCGCTAATCTTATACTTGGAAATAACGGATACGTGTGGATTGGTGCGAGTGCACAGGACACTGATAGATCAGAAGGTGGCTTCACTCAAGATTTATCAAGAATTCCTTTGGAAGATCGTCAAGTCTGTGCACGTCTACGCAATTGTATTAATATTTTAACACAGTGCAACATGCAACTGACTGATACATCTGTTACTTATGCTTATGAAGAATCTATGAAGTACAAGGTTAGCGAACTATTGGAGCCTGAGGCGATGGTGGATGTGTCGCTGTTAACGCATCAAAGACTCACACAATAAATTAATTAAAGTGTATAGTAATTCGTAAATCTGAAAATAAATTTTCTATATTATTCTGTATGAAATAAGCATATATCCTTTGTGAATTAAAGATTGGTTAGTTTTTAAAATTCTTAAAGTATGTATAGCTGGATAATAAGGTATGATAATAGCATAGAATTATAAGAAAAGTTTACCGAGAGCCGCCAAAAGTTAGCAAACGTATGTGTTAAAATAATCTTTGAAGTATTGATTAAACAAAGTGTTGGAAACGAATAGTCCAAGCAAATAGACATGGACGCGTGTTTTACCGCTTTTGATAAAGACGAAGATGGATTTCTTTCCCTTTCCGAATTTGAATTAATCTGCCGTGCTTTGTTTCGTAATGATCATGGGAAGATATACGGTCTTGAGGAGGATCAATTGCGAGAGATCTACTCGATTTTTGACATTAAAGGCGACGGACTAATCGATCGAGAGGAATTTGAGGTAAAGTAGTTTTTATTCACATACAAATAAATAGGTATATAGTTAAAAATTTAAAAGATCGTGGAAGAATATCAAAACTAATCAAATTTAAATATCAAATCATTCTGAACATGTATTATATTCTTTAGATTTGTTGGAATCGTTGGATTAAAGTCTGCACGAGACCTAAAAGTGCCTTCCTCATCGTAGACGTTCAAAATGACTTTATCTCAGGCTCTCTGAATATAAAGAATTGTGCTGCACAACATGACGGATCGGAAGTTATCGAGCCTATAAATCGTTTATTGGAAACTGTGCCGTTCGATTCGGTCTTTTATTCCCTCGACTGGCATCCAATTGATCATGTTTCTTTCATCGATAATTTGCCAATGAGGTAACATTCGTTATTGAATGATCGCAATTGAGGCTAACGATTGTTTAATCTTCTTGGTAAATTTATCTGTGTTTTGTAGAAATTACAAATTATATTATCTTTAAGTCAAATCAAACTTTTACCAAGAAACTTATTAGCACGTCGAACAAAATTGGCTCTAAAATAGTGAAACTTTTATTCCCAGGGAAGTAGACTCGAGCAGTCCGATTTCCAAAGAATCTGCTAGGGTTTACGATACGGTGACCTTTAAAGGCCCTCCAATATTGAAGCAACGATTGTGGCCCCGTCATTGCGTGCAGGACTCTTGGGGCGCTGAGCTCCACAAGGATCTGAAGATCGTAGAGAACGCTATTAAAATCTATAAGGGTACTAATCCAGAAGTGGACTCGTATTCAGTATTTTGGGATAACAAGAAACTAACGGAGACGACACTTTCATCGCAGCTGCAAAAAAAGGGCGCAACCGATATTTACATTTGTGGCTTGGCTTACGATGTCTGCGTAGGAGCTACTGCAGTCGACGCGCTTGCCAGTGGATACCGCACCATCCTGATCGACGACTGTAGTCGAGGAGTTGATCTTGTAGATATTGAAAAAACGAAGGCCATGGTTATTGCTAGCAATGGAGTTATCGTCAATTCCAGTCAAGTTAAAGGAATGGTCGAAGGCAGGGACCGTAGACCTGAACTTGGTTACAAGCTCGCTTTGGAGATAAAACAGTCTTTAAATAATTCCGATGATCATTGTAAATGAAACTTGGTAGTAAATTTATATCTATTATAGTAATAATTTATTATGCATTTATTAATGTAACTAATTAATTAGAATATAACAAACTGTAGAATAAATATTTTGTGAATAGGGAGCTTATGAATCTGTTAGAATTAAAATAAATATGTTCTTAGGTATATTTGATTTTCTTTTTTATTTTGACTACTAGCCGAACTAGCTCGGCCGTCGGGCCGTTTCTATTCGTTTTCTTCTATTTCCGAAATGAGTGATTCTGTAACTTCTTTCCGTTAAGATAATTCGGGTTGGTGGAATTGGTCCTGACTGTTTAACTATTCACATTGAAAATGTTCCTCTGCGTTGAGGCAGCGGTTAAGGGCTCGCAAGCAGTGCAGTGAGCACTAACATTCGATATTTCAAAACATTATCATTTAGTGAAACATTTAAACGATCGAAACTTATGGAATCTGAATTTGAGTACCGCAATATTTCAAAATAATGGTTCCATAAAAAATATTAATGATATGCCAAAAGATCTTAAACAAAGTCAGTTCAGATATGAATTCATATATCTGATTGATAAAATGATAAAAGATCGTGGAGCTTTCGTAAATCAGGTTCAATTTATAAACCACCACATTGATCAACCTACTACTAATGATCTTTCACTTAATCATTTTCAACAATAGGAAATGGTATAAAAATCTTCATTTTGTGAGTTTGTGTGTGTGCGTATGTGTGTTTGTAAGAGAGAGAAAGAGAGAGACTTTTTAATTTTATATATACATATAGTTTTTGTTCAAATATAAAAATTGGAAAAATATTAAGTTTTATTTCCTATGATTTTTACTGTAAGCTTTAATTTATAAGATAAATTTATTATAGATCCCTTTTCTTCTTTAGCATATTTAAAATTTTCAAATTGTTCATAATTTCTTTGCTTGATGGCAGCACATTGCCCGGCATAACATACTCTTTTTGGCTAATTTTGAGGTTATGTTACCAAATATCAACAAACAAGGGTTAAGGTCTAAGGAAACAAAGTATTGTGTGAATATTTATTTATATTTTTTATACTGAAAAATGTTTTATCATGTGAGTGAATTTTTATTGTATTCGTTAAGTCATTATATAGCATATTTTTTAAAAAGATAAAATTTTATGTGCTAGATTTCATTGGAACATGAAATTTTATTGCATCCAAGATATTTTGGGCCACAATTGTTGGATACAGTTAAGCAAAAGTTGTATACTGAAGTGGAAGGAACCTGTACAGGGAAGTAAGTAGATATTATAACAATGAATTAAACACAGTTTCTTAATTTCAACATTTTAGATATGGCTTTGTTGTAGCAGTTACAACAATAGATAATATAGGGTCAGGAATAATTCAGCCTGGTCAAGGATTTGTTGTTTATCCAGTGAAATACAAAGCAATAGTTTTTAGACCATTTAAAGGAGAAGTATTAGATGCCATTGTTACACAAGTGAACAAGGTTGGAATGTTTGCTGAAATTGGTCCTCTACAATGTTTTGTGTCTCATCATGTAAGGATATAAAGTACTTTCTGTAGCATTTATCATAAAATAATAATCACTTATTATTTTTTCTTTAGTCTATACCTGCAGATATGCAATTCTGTCCAAATGTTAATCCGCCGTGTTACAAATCAAAAGAAGAGGTAAAATTGTTTGCTCTTAACTAAATAATAATTTAACTTATATTTGCTGGTTTTTCAGGATGTAATAATTCAGGCAGATGATGAAATTCGATTAAAAATTGTTGGAACTAGAGTTGATGCCACAGGAATTGTTAGTTATTTTTAAGTATTAATTAATTAAATCAGTTCTATCATTAAACATTCGTTAATATTCTTTCAGTTTGCTATTGGAACATTAATGGATGATTATCTCGGTAATATATTTTACTATTTATTCCTTACATGTAGTTATTAAGAGAGTATAAATACATTTTTCCTTTTTTGATAGGACTTGTGTGTAATTAGCTGATCTTGAAAGGAAACAAGCATACATTCAAAGGGAGTCAAAAGTATATGTTAAGTATAATTTTTCATTAGAATTGAAAAAACTTCATGAATAACATTTTATTTCCATGCAGTAACACTTCATATTTGCTAAACAAAACTGTTATATTTAAAATGAAGGAAGAAACAACAAATAGTTTTTCGTTATATCCATAAATCATTAAAAGTAACAAATTCATTAAATTTCCTTGTTTTATATTCTTAAAAATGCTCTGAAATTAGAATTAATTCATTTAGGAACTCTAGCTATAATCAATTAGGAACATAAACAAATAAATTATTTTTATCTAAACAGAGTATATCTGTAAAATACAAATTTAATTTAAAAAATCATTTGACATTTCTTGATGTGATGCCGCTGCGAATACACTGTAATAAAATTTGCAAATTCATGGTCTGTTTGATTAGAATTATTCAACTAATTTTCTTTTTATCCTAAAATCAATGTTGGGAAACTTTAATTTTGACATTAAGCTATTTATACTGTATCCATTAAAATAGGCAAGTGCCGAGAAAAGAGCCAGTTTTGGAGCTATAGCTGCCTTACTATCAATTACAGGATTATCATCAGGCATCATTTTATCAACGACGTGTTTATAAACTTTGCCATCGCTACCAACATAATATGTTGAGAATCCATCATACCACCTAAAAATTTGAATATATTACTTCATTTATTCAAATTGATTAATGGTTTTCCTTAATAGTTAATGGATCATATCTTACACTTCCAACTCTTTAATTTGATCTCTCAATTTAAAAATATTGAATTTCCAAAATGTAAACATGACTTTAGTTCCTGAAACACCTCTGATGCGCCATCTTACTTTAATGACACCATCCTCAGGATGTTTTGTTATTTTTATCAGTTCCTTTTTAACATGTGCAAATTTTATGTGGCCCACTATTTTCAGCCATATTATTTGTTTTGCATAATTAACCAAGCCACTAAGAAAAATTCAACAGAACAGTTTTTTAGTAAAGTAATAGCAAATTAAATAGCTGCACTAAATCTTAAATACTTACTTTGTAACAGAACCATTAATATTATTAATAAATATTATATCATTGTGATAAATTTCATAATTAACTGATTTTACAAATAAGGCTGGAAGCTGAAATCAATTAAGTTTACTTATTAAATAATTAATTTACAATAATGTTTATCATAGGATAATCAAAGCTTACATCTGTACTGAGTACATTAAATACTGTTTCTAATTGTTCTTCCGAAGGTCTGCCAGGAATTTGCTTATCATTTTTTTGTACCTTTTTATACTGGTTGCTGCTTTCATTTAAAATAGGATTACCATCTTTAACAAAATTTACAGCTCTTAATTCATATTCTTTCTTCTCAAACATATTCCATACTAAACCACTATTACTTCCATAAGGAAAATACTCATTTAAAATATTTATTCGATTAGGTCTGTGCTCAGGATATTTTAAAAGCTGAGCCTGTAGCAAATTGTTCTGATCAACAAGCAATTTGTGCTGATTTGATGGAATTTTTAATAAATTCAGCTTTGCAAGAGACCTTTGCTGTACTGTACAAGAAACAGTTGTATTAATAACTCCAGTTTGTCCTTTATTGTCCAGAGTTACTTTTGTACCTAGAAACTATAGAATTACGTTTATTCTTAACTTTCTATAAAACCTTAAAAATAAAATAGATTTACAGAAACAATAAATTAATATTTTATATTTATAGTTGAATTGAAAATTTCTCCTAATCAAAATGTATTATGTAAGTATTTTTAGGTTAGGAAAATCGGCATATCCAGAAACAGTATGTCATTATACTGATTGTATAGAAAGAATCCATAGAATTTTTATAGTAATTGTTTTTTTAACAGTCTTATGGTTCAATTATGGAAAAAAAATTTATTTTCATTATATTGTCTTACTTCTTCGAGAAATGTTGATGGTTTTGCCAGCTGACGGTCTATTTGCGCTACTGGTTTTCGCGTATTAGCGAATGGTGCAAACTTATTGGAAATTGTACGAATACACAATGACATTTTGATGATTTTCTTAAAAACTTCGTGAAAAAATGTAACAGAGTCGATTAAATGCAATAAATAAATTCCCACAGCTTATAGAACCTCAAATGCATGGTCAGCGCTTAGCCGATTTGCTTATTGCTTTTCTGCTTCTTGGCAAGCAAGTAGTTAAAGCAGTAAGTATGTAACATACATATATGTAGGTCTGTACTCTGTATTCGTATTGGTAAGATTTTACTCTATACAACTACATTTAGCCACCATACGACTGCATATAGTTTATCACTGATATTACAATATATAAATGGTATTCAAAAACTGCAATGTTCAAATTCAAAACAGATACAAACATTAAATATCACCTTACATAGCTTAATTATGTTAAATATTTGATTACATTAAAGTCATTAATAAGTTTATTCAATTCATAATGCTTTGTAAATTTAAAGCTTTTTTATGATTGCAGATCAAATGTTATATATTAGTGTTTGAAATATAAAATCTACATTTTTACATATTATTTTGAAGTTTAATACATATATGTTATATGTCAAGCTCGTATTCGAAGTTAAAAAATGATGGAGCCATATAATGAATATATACTTTTATAATGAATTTTCTTTAAAAAGCTATATAAATCTATTTTTGTATTTTTAAATAAAATAAATAAAACAATTATAGCTGCTCCGATTGCAAGGGAAGTGGTAAACCACCACGCTGCATCGGGAGACTCCGGTCTCCGCTCCGACTACCATTCGATCACCCTGTAGATAAGAAATCTATGAATGGTGGAGAATGGCATAGTGCGAATGGCTGGGAAAATGGCGGCGGCAGAGTCAAAACACAGTAACGTCCCTAGCGAAGAGTTAGCTAAAAATGACGAAAAACCCTCAATAATTCGTAAAAAAAATCATTATTACCAATTTAGGATCTCAGATCTATTCTTTTATGTCTTTTCTACCAGTATCTTTGCTGCGAATGTCGTGACAGGTAATAAATAAAGAAACATCTATAGTCCAGTGAATGCTTTGAATGTTTATTTTTCATTTTCATCTTTGATTTCACTTCATAGATAGCATTGTGATTGTGGAGTATTTTTTGTGGGGCCATGAAACCTGGGCCTATGTTACGATGGCTCTTGTATTAGTAACAGGCAGTATTATTCAGTTATTTAGTTTGCGATGGCACTACAGCGAAGGATCCCTCACAAATATATATTGGATACTCCACTTCCTATTTTTAGGAGTATTACAGAGGTACATTGATCTCTATCATTAAATTATATAAAACCTTTCGTAGTTGATATATTATTTGTTTTCTTTTACAAATGAGATAATTTTCATTTATAGATATTTGACATTGCTATGCGCAGCAGTTCACTCCTTGAAGAATAAAGCTTATGTCAAGGAGAAGAATTGGGTTCATAGGCAAGAAAGTGATATTTGCATGCTGCATTTATTTGAGTCTTTTATTGGAGCACTGCCACAATTAATTCTACAACTCTATATAATGACCATGCTGCACCATGCACCACCTTGGATTTGTAAGATTTTTTTATCTTCTTTTATTTCAGCAGTCTCTTGAAATCGTGATTGAGAATAATGTGAATTTTTCTCATCAAGTTTGGTTTTTCATTAAATATTGTTGAGATGATTCATAATTAAATAATTTAAAGTCCTTGTCATAAATCTTGTCCAATTTTTGCAACAAAGATGCAGGTATATTTTTGAGATATTTCACAACTACTTCTTCATTGGTGATGCCATTAGGATTAGAATTTTTTACTTTACTTACTTCATGTAAATCTAGTTCATATACTAATCCAGTTTCTTGAATAAGGAATTTTTCATCTTCATCAAGGGTTTCCAGTTTTAAAATAAAATCATAATTTATAGTACATGGAATACATGTACTGTAATATGGTGCCCAATGTTCATCAAAATATTTTTCATCCACTATATATTGTAAAAATTCTTTAAAGGTTGGTTCCAAGCTTGTTTCATTTTCTTTTCTAGATTCATGATATTTATATGCAATGTAGCGACCAAATCGTTTATAGTAATACTCGCGATTGATCATATTCTCTAATTTATCTCTGTATGCGGATAATAGGCGCTCTAATGGATGCCTAACAATTAAAATTTTTCTTGTGTCTTCCAATTCACTTAATGTGACAGTAGCATTGTTAACCAACACATGTGAAAATGTTTGCTTCACTAAAACATTGAGTGCTACTTTGTTCTCTTTGAGTAATTTTATAATTGGTTTGGATAAAATACCTCCTAAAACAGCAAAGTTTTTCATCCAAGTAGAGCTTGCAGCTTTATAAATTGGACACCATGAAATATTGTGTTTTCTATAATAAAGAAAAAATATCTTATCTGTATGAAAATGTTTTGTTAAACTTTATAAGTTTGTTGTACTTACTTGTCTATAATTATATTTGATAGGATATCATCCAGATTTTTGTCTGTCTCATTAAATTTTTTGCAATATTTTGCCATAGTGTTTCTCCTCTCTTCCAACTCTGCTCTCTTAGAATCCATGAAAAAATCAGTCATTAATTTGAAATCAATCTTACTGCTAATTTTATTCCTTATTTGCTTTTGTTTTCGTTCGTAATTTATTGAAGTTAATCGCACATTTACACTTGACACTTTTTTTACTAAACTTTCACCTTGCATATGCGTAATAAATGTTATATACAGCACAAAAATCGTTATCAAAACCAATGTTAGTTGCAAAGCGTATACTTTATATTTACTTAAACTAAATTTTCGCTTAAGGTATTCTTCCTTTTTTAATTGAATAAAAACTGACATTTTGTTTTTGTTTAATAAATTTATAACTTAGAGTTAAAAA
Organism: Prorops nasuta; assembly: GCF_024137725.1. Taxonomy (NCBI): domain Eukaryota; kingdom Metazoa; phylum Arthropoda; class Insecta; order Hymenoptera; family Bethylidae; genus Prorops; species Prorops nasuta. The sequence continues at coordinate 27,013 of NW_027116941.1, forward strand.
TTAGTTTATTAAGCATACAGAACCCCCAAAGATGCACCGAAAACTACCACGATGAGAGAACTATAGTTGAAATATGCCGCGGGATAAGATAGTTTTATCTTACGAGGATGCTCGAGATAGGAAACTGTCAATCACGTTGATCCCAGCAAAGAGAAAAATGCTTGAAATAAAATTTGATGTGTTAAATAAAAGAAAATTATTTAATCAAACATTCCTTACACTATTAATTTATTTAATGGAATATTTGGTTGTTACGTTAAATATTATTTTCACTGTTTGTTCGTTCCGTACGCGGCGGGGGTGTTATATAGACAACGAATGTAATTTCTATGTAATGCTATTTTAAGAATCAAAAATATATACATCTAACTCGAAACAAGAGCAATGGCTTTAAAGCCGGTACTAAAAATAAGTCATGGGGGACGGTCTCCAACAGGAACTTTAACGTGTGACTATAACAGAAAATTTCAAGAATTTATTCATTAATTTTATTTAATTTGCAGGTGCGTCGGTCGTCGCTTCATTTTCTTCATTAATTTGGTCCATCGTCACACACACTAAGGCCGCATACAGCAGCAATCACGAAGCCCAGCATATTTCTTGGTTTGTGTTGATTTTACAAACAACTTGGCACGTTGGAATGCTTACATCTCGAATTATCGTATTGACATTGCTGCTGATTTGTATTAGAGAATGGTTCCTACTGTTTTTCGGTAAATAAAGACTTTAGAATTTATTCTTTTGTTAAAGAAATAAGAGAGCTATTTAAATTCGCACTTATTTTTTTACATCCAAAATGTTTAAAATCATTTTTTTTTTGTTACAGGCTTACATTGGCTCTCGATGACGATTTGGGTAATTTTCCACAAAACGGATTTTTGTACCACCATGTGGGAGGAAAGAATTTTTAATTGTATCATAGGATTAATTTATTGTTTTGATTTCTTTAATTTACGCGAAGGAAAATCACGATACAGGGTATTGATATTTTATTCATTGATCGTTACGCAGAATGTCACCTTTGTCATTGCTTATTTGCTGTACTTTGAAGACTCGATTATCTCTGGCGATACTTTAATTGCCGTAATAATAGCGGTGATCAGTGGAATGGTAATAGGTCTGGCTAGCATGATTTTCTATTATTACCAATTTCACCCATCACGCTCTTATCGGAATCGTGTAAAAGAAGATTCCGAAGCTCCCATGAATACAGACCGTGGACCAAGATCGCTGAAGCAATCGCGCCTTGGTACTCCAAGTTCTTCAAAGACTACAAATCTAACACAGAGATGCCCTGGAACACCCGTGGTGGTAACATCGAAGTCCGCAGAATTGTCACCAAAGTGTGTGGAGACTGTAAAATCTACAAATTTATCTCAGAAAAATGTTGGAACGCCTGTGGAAATAGGAAATTTCTCGGAATTATATCTAAAGTCTAATCAAGAGATGACTGCTGATAAACAATCCTTACTTGTAAATATAGTAGGTAGCGATTCCATAGACGATACAGTTGGAGTTTGTCAACATCGTGAAATTGAAAAGGACCAAGTAGTGCAGAGTCATGAGTTCGAGGAGAGTATAAGCTTCAGAAGCGAATCAGAATCTCAGAAGAAGGATAATACGGATTTGGAGATTCGCGTGGAAAATTTAGAGAGAGAGCCAAGTACACTGTCTTCACAACGAAGGAGAGGAATTTGCTCATTGGCTCAACTTATCATCGACGTTGAAAAGAATCAAACTGATGAATATAAAGAAGAACCAGAGCTGGAGGATAGCAGCGAAGAGATAATTGTATGTCCGATATTAACATTTAAAAACAAAAAGGATTTGTTATCAAAGGATTTTCAACAAAAAGAAGAAACTATGAGCCATGTGACGTCGATTCATGATTACGAAAACGTTTGTCCTTTAGGAGTTGCCAGACCGCCCTGGTGTATTCGATCGTGGAAAGGATACACGGATATAGAAACCTACTACCATGACGATAGCGTAGTTAGGGACAGGCGCAGAGATACCTTAACGAGTACGACTGGGACCACTTTCAGTTCTGATTACTCCGATGCCACCTGCATCACTTGTTCCATGAAGGATTTGATCAGATCTAAACATGATGATTATTTGGATACTCTTACTTATGACTTGGTGGAGCCTTGTCAGACATTCAACGATACATCAATTACTCGAGAAGACACCAGTCTATTCATTGGCAGGCCAGTGCTAATAGACGACAAGGATGGAATGCTGGCACTTGATACGATTCTGGAAGAACGCGAGGATTCAGTTATATCGAACGACTCTAGACTAAAGTCTGTATCGTCCCAAAATTCCTTCAGCACTCTGGTTAGCACCATCGATCAGATCAGGCAGTGTACGGCTGAAAATTCTCCTAGGCACGTTTACCACAGAACTGAATCTCCGTGGGATGATGATTGCAGGACTTTCAGGGGATCTCAGCTTGTTAAAGTTTTATTTAAGAATGATCTCAGTCAAATTTCCTGTCAGGAAAGTAATCAGCTCGAAAGATCTTCTTCGTTTTTAAGAAGGAAATGCGAACTTGACGCTATACGCGAATTGATACGATGCAAATCTATCAAGTCTGTTAAGAAGACCCCACTTATCAATGCAATTCTCTCTGATTCACCGATTTTGGGAAACAGGACAAAGTTAATGAAGCACGAGGCTATGACAGATAGTAACGAGGAGCTGATTTCTAATGAAAATGATTTGTATGTTGATATGTGTCCCTTGGTTAACGAAAAAGTTCAAAATGCCCGAAATGTTTTACTGGAACAATCGAGCTATGATAACAAAAAATTAGGAGACTCGACGGACGCAAAACCGAATTTTTCTCTGGCGAAAACTAAGAGTCAGTTATCAAGCTTATACTCTTTTAGTACCGGAAGCACGTCGCCTTATGAAAAGAGTAAAAAAGTTTTCAATTACCCTAAAAGAAAATTCTCATCGTTGAAAGAAAAATTCGAACCAAAATCACGTCTCGTTTATGTGGTCAGTGCAAATCGTGTTGAGGGACAACAATCGAACGATAATTTAGATATTACAATGCAAAAGTCATCTAATATACACTGTACGCTTAACAAAGAAAATCTAGTGCCTGTTGTTAATTCCAAGCATATCAGCGATCAGAATTACGAGAATATAGAGAACAACGATAAGATTTATGAAAATGAGAAATTCTTTCGCGTTTCTCTCGATTTGAAAGAGAGGAGGCATGTTTTTCTGGAGCAAGCTCTTTCGCCTTCGAAACTTCTCAGTTGGAGTAAAAAAAATTAACTGTAAAGTAAGGATCTCTTAAAAGTGATATATATTTTTTTATATAGGTTATTTTTTATAAAAAGATAAACGATGAAAAGGAAAAGTGATATATTCCGTCCATTTCTACATACAAGGATTTATGATATTTTATTTCGACTTTTTAACTTTCCTATGCAAGTATTATTTGATAACTTTGCAAAATTTGTAGAGTTATTAAATATGTAAATAGAGAGAGAGAGAGAGAGAGAGAGAGAGAGAGAGAGAGAGAGAGAGAGGAAAGGATTACATACTATATAAGTATAGATTTTTACAATCTAACATTATACATATTATATAAGTACTTTACGTATGATTGTTTTTTTATATATACAGTTGCAGCGTATAAAATAAAAATTTTTCTATAAAATACATAATTCTGATATCTATTTTCTATTACAAGTAGATCTCAACAATTCTACTGACATGCAATACTACTTAAACATCAGTATTTGAACAATAAGATTATCCTTACATTTCAAAGGACTCCTCTAATATACAGAAAATCAATAAAAGAAAAATCAATAATAGATTTGCACTTAACCATTAGATTGAGTCATAAATAATTTCCGTTACGCGAGAAATAAGTTCTATCTGATTGTATCGGAAGATTTTTACAAATCAATCTAACAACGATAAATTTTTTTTTTTTTTTTAATAGATAGAAATTAAATACCTCGATCAGTCTTGAGTCAGAAACCAAAAAAATAATCCTATTTTACAATAATTCAAAAAACTTTTTCAAGTGAATACGGTTTCTTAAAATAATAAATAGTTTTGCACTTATTTGTATATAAAATAAAATAGGGAATAAGTAAATTACTGGATATCCCTATACATATATTTATAATAATATTTTTTATGTTATGGAATAATCTTGCCTGAAGAGTTATTAATGTCTGAATGAAGATTTTTATGAAAGCTTATATTAAAAGATTTTGTAAAAAATAACATACATAAAAAAGAATATCGAGGAATTTGTTTAGATAAGTGTACTTTGTCCACTGCTGGGATTACTATCATATTTTTTTATCCATTTTGTATGACAAATAATTGGCAGACTTCGTAAATTGCTGCATACTCGACTGCTCAAAGATATTTTTCTCAACTCTTGAGCTACTTGGTGCAAAGACTTTCCTTTTGTTTCGGGTATTACAAGAAATACATAGAATATGGTTACAAGGCAGATAAAGCTGTAGACCAGATAGGAGCCAGCCAAAGTCAATGATTCTGAAAATAATTCGTAATTAATTTAATCTCTTGATAGTTAAAGCTATATAGGAAATGATTTATTCTAAGAATTTATACTAACTAGCCATAGTAACAACTGATTCATTGCTGTTGATATGAAAAGACCAAACAAAGACACCTGCGATACACGTAGCGGCACTCATACATTTTCCCCTATAAGCGGCTGGAAAGACTTCACTCAAGTTCAAAAAAGGGACAGGGCCAAGACCTAAAGCAAATGCTGCCTCATACACCAGTAATGTTATGATAGCCAGGAAACGTAAACCACCGGTAAGCCCATCTGAAGTAGCAACATTTTGCATCTAAAATTTATTGTGTTTTAATTAATATTATTAAAAATTATTATATAACGATAAAAATAAATTTAAAGTTTATGTTACCTCGCACGATGATTTGATCTGTGTCCAAGTTTCTGGACTCGGTGCCACCGCAGCAAGTGGCGTTGGCAGTAGAGGAAAAGGCGGTGGTGATCCAGTAGGGATCGAATTGAATACTTTTAAATCGGTTTGTTCATCAGTATAACAGTTACTTACATACCCTAAAGTATCGTCCCCTCTATCAATAGTAGCTAGCAAAGACAACAGTGATATTGTTGTCATGCAAATAGTAGCAGAAGTTATCAATGCTGTACGGCGACCACATTTTTCAATTATTACTAGGGAAAGCATTGTGCTAAACACTCTGACAACTCCAAGAGAAATGAGGGCAGTGATGTTTGCAACATCTGTAAACATTGGCAAATTGAAATGTATAAAAATAATGAAGTTCATTAGAGATTGGGTTACTATTATTTCACTCACTTGAACAAATACCAAGTAAGGCAAATAATCTTGGAGCATAATATAAAACTTGTTGTCTTCCTGCCCCTTCTTGCAATAATAACATAAATACCATAATTACTAAAGTTTCTATGATAGTTTTCCAAGCACTCTTCATATTTGTATTGGAAGACGAGCATTTCAACAGAGTATTATTTATTCTTTTTAAAAGAAGGAATGCTGGAGATCTTTGCAAAAATATTATAGTAATAATGCAAGCTGTCAAAGCAGGTACAGCAGCAATACCCATAGAAAATCTCCATTGATATTCAATAGTTTTTAGAGCTGCTGAGATTATAGACATTAAATAGCCTACTGCTATTCCAAACTGATATAACATGATATTTCTTCCACGTTTATTTATATCCGATACTTCAGCTAAGTATATACAATGAGCCACTGCCGAAACTGTACCAGAGTAGCCACATATAAATCTGGCCATTAAGAGAAGAATATAATGATTTGCCAAAGCAGATAGCATTGCTCCAAATGAAAGGAAGATCAACGTAAGGATCATCATCCATCTTCTGCCATATGAATCAATAAATATTCCTAGAAACAGAAAAATTATATTACAATTATTTTTAATGATATTACATATAATTTGAAACTTTTATCAATTTTTTTACCCCCAGTAATACCACCAAAAAGAGCTCCCAAAAACCATATATAAATAATAAAATCTTTTTCAAAGCATACTAAATTAAATTCTTGTTTAATTAATGGAGCAATGGATTTTCCAATGCCCATGTCAGACCCATAAGCAACTCCAGCCAAAATAGCAACAGACGATACAAAAATACTTTGATTGCTCGATGTTAAAGGTGTCAATGCTTCACTTTGTTTTGGAATTGGTTTCCTTAAGTTTCTTGCTGGTATGCATTGATAATCATCGTTTTTTGAATTGTTTACTAATTGTTCCGCATTTTTATTTGGGTTGTTTAACAATATAGTAGTATCCTCTTCGTCTGACATTTTTTTTAATTTCTAACAGACAGATATGACAATGTATTTTCTCATAGACTAATTTCTTATAAGTTTATTCTGGTTGAAACAATTTATGGTAAGGGTGCGGTAAATTCCGCTTTAATCGCCATTTTAACCGTATCAGTAGTAGTCAAATGAGATTTAAGAAAGACACTTGTAAACAGTATGAATTTCATATAAAAACAAATTTGATGATGTTTGATATCGAAAATCAGTTCACAATAAGATTATGGCAAAATCATTTTAAATCCTAAATAAAGGTTTGATGATAATCCACAAACAGCGATGTCTGACGTTAAAGAAGAACTTCAACGAGCTTCTCAATTCGTTTAGGGTTAAATAGGGTAAATTAAGGGTAGATTTGTGTCGCGTAATATATATTATATATACATATACGTATAGTATTTATCTATATGCAATTCACCCCACCAATAGTATTGTAGTATACAATCACATATTCGAATGTAGTAAGGATTGACTTTTTGACATCACTGACACACTGAAATACTGACAATTTTTTCACAAGTCGTGTAATTTTATTGAACAAACAATATTTCTATCGTTGAATATAATCGCTTAATACTCGTATCAATTTTTTAAAATTCATTCTATAAGAGAGAACTATCGTAAAACGCAATAATAATAATGCAATTTTATTGAAAATTGCAAGTATGGCTGCGTGCACACTTATGCACCTACAAGCTGCAAGATATTAGATACGATATATGAACAACCAAGGAAGGTCTCAAAGGTTCGTCTGTTCAGAGGCTTTTGAGTATTTAGAGTAGGGGTTTAAAGCATCAGAGCTGAACCTATTTCAACACTTCAACCTTTTTTATCTTCTTATACCTTTTCTTATATTACATTTAAGTACTTTCTATTAATTTCAATTAACAATTTGATCAAAAATTAACAGATTAAATAATTAAAATAGAAAAAGAAAGATTTAAGTAAAGTATACCCAAAAGATATTAAATTGCAAAAAAGGCTAATTCAGCGTAAATATACTAGGTCATTTAATTGTATGAATGGCAAATACGTATTATTGGAATTATTTTACGAATGGCGGGAATCATTTACCGGATGGAATTCCCCCTCCATTTGCTTTCTTTCATCTGCTTTTTAATTCCTTCAGCTTCAGCCCTGCGTTTGCGTATTATATGTATATTTCTTTGAAGGTAGGTTAGGTGTGTATTTTTGAATTGTATAAGCGTTAAAGCGCTAAAAACTGTCAAACAATAAGTTTTAAAACTGTTGCTGTAATTACTGTTAGATTATTGTCATAAGCAGTAAACATTATTTATTATGGACGATGTTCAACATGTTATGAATATTTTACAAAAGAAGAGAGAATATGATTCAAAACAAGAACAATTAGAGGATTTACAAAAAAAGAAAGAATATAATAACTTGCTTCAAAAAATAAAATCATCAGGAGGTATGGTTTCATAAACCACTTTAACTGAAAAATTAACTGAAGCATTGAAAAATTATATTTTCAGATATTCATGTGCAGATTATACAAAGTATCACCAAGAACTTTAATAGCTTGATTTTACAAAAACATTCCATAATTAAGGCTTTGCAAAGTGTTAACCCTAATGATGAAGGACTACCATTTTCAAAGGATTACCAAGAGTATACTTCTTTTATGGAATAATCTGGAAATAATTTAAATTCAAATTTTTATTTATTCTATTTATTTTTAGACAAGCTATGAACACTTGTAACGAAGCAGTCAAATTTATAGGAGATTTGAAGAGCTTATTTACAAATATTCATGATATTAATAATATAAATTTTACAAATTTGGTTAAAGATATTGTAAGTAATTTTTATATATTAAGAGAAATATACAAAAATTTCATACTTGAATGGTCAAATTGTTTTACAGTTGGCATGTATAAAATCTGTTGAAACAGAAATGCAGCGTATAAAAACATTTGTAGACCAAGTAAAAACTCTGAATGATAATACTGAGGCACTATTGGTAAATTATGTTTATTCATGTGGTAATTTCTTTTTTTTGAATATTTGATAAATCATACTATTAAATAATGTTTTATTAAGAATATGTTTTATTTTAGATGAAGCAGCATCTTTAGAAGGGTCTTATTTTTAATAAGTATACAAGCGATATGGAACATATTATATATTTATTAAATAAATTTATGGTAAGAATTGTGTCTTAGTTTGTCACCTATATACTGAAGGGATATATTCATTTGTAGAATCAAGCTTTTGATCCAAATTAATTTTCAGCATAACTAAATGTGGGTCCACTATATCCTAAAAAAAATAATACAACATCATTTATTTAAACTACAAAGGAATCCAAGAATTAATTTACCTTAAAACGTGTTATTGGTAAACTGTTTACATCAGGCAAAGTTAAGGAGCTATTTAGTATATTTTGTGAGTAATTTGTTTTTGAATCTCTTTCTGGCTGTTCAGTTTGTAAAGTCAAAGAAGACAGTCGATCTCTGCATAAAATATAAAGCATATTCAAAAAATGTATTGACTAAACAAATCAACAAATTTTTATATTTCAATATAATTTACTCTTACCTTGCCAAGTAAAGTTTTTCAGATATAATTTTACTTTCCCTTTGTGCCAGGTTCTCCACTTGTGTTTGAAATTGTTTTAATTTCTCTTTATGATGTACTTCAAGTCGTTTTGCTTCTCTTAATGCTCGTAGTCCTTCTTCCTGCTTTGCCAATGCAGACTAGAATAAATTTTTGATGAAATTATCAAAACATATAAGATGTTTTGTATTTGCTTGATTAATTACTTGTGTTAAATCTTCTAATTCCTTGGCACGTTTGATTAGCAGATTTTCTTTCTCATCGATTAGCTGCTGTTGAAATTCAAGCTTACTAATTTTCTCTCTCCACCTATGTTTCTCTTTATTAGTAGCCTTTACAGCCTCTTCAGCAGCTCTCAAAGTAGCTTCTATCTACAAATTACTTGATTATTTACAATTAATCAAAACAAAATATTAATTGCACTCACCTCAGCTTTGGAAATATCATTATTATCAAGCTTCAATCTACTTAAAACTTCTAATTTTGCTTTATCTGTTGCCAGCATACCTCTCTCTTCAACAATTAGCTTTAACTGTCTTTCTTGTTCTTTTATCCAAGATTCTTTCATAGTCTAAAAACCACATGTATTAAGATTTATCTGAATAATGGCAATATTATATGAGTCTCATCACCTGGAAATGATTACGCTCCAATTTAATCTTTTCCTCAAATTGTTCTCTCTCCCACATTAATAGCTCTTCTTTCTTTTTCAGACGTTCGTCGGTTTCTTTGGTCACTTTCATTCTATCTTCGAAATCAGACGTTAATTGCTTCATTTGCAAATCAAGCGTTTGCAACGTCCGAACTATTTCCAAATGATCTTCCTTTATTATTTCATTCTGTTTATTCAAGCCTTGCTGTTGCTCTATGAAGACAAAAATTAATTTACACAATTATAAAAAAGGAAGAAAGCATTTGCCGGTTATATATCAACAAACATACTTTCCAAGTACTCCTCGTGCCTTTTCAGAATGTTTTCTTTCGTTTCTGTAAATTGTTCATGTTTATCTTGTAATTTTTCGTTAATAGTATTAATACTGTCAATGATAGTTTTCGTTTTGTCCAACATGTTTTCTATATCTGTTCTGTGAGATGTAATATTTGAAGTGATTTCTTTTTCCAAATGTTTCATTTGCGATATATGTTCAAAAACTTCTAAATATTCTTTTCGTAAAAGTTCTATACTACGTGCATGTTGCTCATGAATACTATCAATAAATTTAGCATGTGATTTCTAAAAAAAAAATAAAATAACAATTATCTCATTTTCTATACAGCCATGCGTTATGTGGAACACAAAAAAGCTCATACTTTGAGATTCTCGATGTCCTCTTTATACATTGTTTCCATTTGCTGTTTCTCCTCACGCAATTTTTCTATTTTCGTTTCGTAGTTCGCCTCCAAAATTTCAGTTTCATATCGCATTCTTTTATCCAGCTTTTCCATTGTCTCCTCCAAGAATGACAGTTGTTTACTGACAAATGAAATATTTGCCATCAATAGTGAAATATAAAAATAAATTATTATACATTTACCTGTGTGATTCTTCAAGAATCGATATTTCTTTTTCGTGTTTTGCTCTCAAACTCTCCAAGGTATTTTCCAGGTATGATTTTTCCAGTTGTAACTTCTGTATTATACTTTCAGATTCTTGTGGATGTTCATCAGAATGTTCTTGGATTCTTCTCCCGGGATGAGTAGTAAGCATTGGCTGAGCCATTAAAGTCTTAAAATTCAATTGTGATAAATTAAGCAGTGGATTAGAAGAAAGAAGAGATTAATTTTGATGCTTTACCTGAATATGCTGGTCTATACGAGCTTGTTGAGCTTTCATTTGAGTTTCAAGCAAAGCTTGCCTCTCAACTTGCTTCTTGATCAAATTGCTAAATTGCTTCTCCTGTTGGTTGAGAATCGATTTTTGATCATTCAACAAATTGTTCAATTGATCATTTTGTCTCGATAAAACTGTTGCCGTTTTTAATTCGTGCTCCTGCTGCTGCATAGCAATAATTGCTGATTGCTGCTCGAACTGGGAGCTCATTAAAATTGATAAATTCTCTGGGTAATTTTCATTCTTATTCATCGACGTTTTCAAATGATCATCAACTAATAGTTTTTCTTGTTTTTCAGTTTTTTCAACTACATTTATTTCTGACTTGGGTGCTTGGTCTGTTTTTTTCATTACATTCGATTCATTCCAACCTTTTCCTCCAAGCCATTCTGGCAAATTATCTCTTGTAGAAATTTCGCTGCTAGCTTGTAAAAAAGGCTGAGTTGTATGATCTATAGATTTAGTTACTTCTGGATTCCGGATCACTCTTTTAGCTTGCATTTGGTTATCAGTGTTTTGTTCAGAGTCATGAGACGTAAGGAACAGCCCCAGAGGGTCCGATGTAGCCAAAGCAGATCCTCTTCGTCTTCGCGGCTCTCTGCTTCCGGATATCGTAGGAGCATATCCGCTTGGTAATGAAGATGTTTGCTCTACTGTGTCCAAAGAAAATATAGATTTACCACTCGGATTTTCCAAACTACTTTTTCCTGAACTCCTGTAGGGATCCTTGGAAGGAGATGAATTTCCAAACAAATCTCTCATTAGAGAAGATTTTTTTGATTTCTCATTGATTGACTTTTGTTTAACACTTAGACTACTTTCGGCAGCTTTTAAACTGTCATTGTCACTATTTTGTCTTTTAATCGGTTCTCTCTTCAAATCCATCAGCTTATCCTCCTCCAGTATTTGATCCGTCGCCTTCATAACTGATTTTTCTTGAACCGCTTGGTTATCTTTATTCAAATCGGCATCTGATTTCATCCCAAGCAATTCGTCCATAAAACTGGTCTTTCCTTTATTTTTAGAGTTTTGTAGAAAATAATCGTCATCCGGTAAACCTGCCAATGGGTCATCATCGTGTTCTACAATCAACAAATAATGAAAATATTAAAAATGAGATAATTTATAAACTAATGGAATATACAAACCTTTAAAGACTACTTTTTTTCTGCTTTCTCCTATTTGAGTTTGGTCTGATTTTTTTCTAAATGAACTATTTGAAGATCCTTTATCAGCAAAATCAAAATCTTCTCCTATACTGTCTAAATTGTCTGTTTTCAGCAAATCTAACAAATCTGCCATTTGTATACTAATAAAATATAACAATTGCCTCTTGGACGCGCGCGTTCTTAACAGTCTAGCTATAAAGACTTAGTAATCATTCAAATTTCATACATAATTTTTTTATTATTATAAAATACAATTGAATTCTATTTTTGCAAAGTTTCTTTTATTTATAAGCTAAACTATATATATGTATATTATATGTATATATATATATTATCCATATATTATAAGTATGAATAGGTGTCACGTGGTAGAACTTTCAAGTTAAGAACCTATAAAAGACTTGCCAAAGTAGCGTTGACATTTGTTATCATTTGTGATCAGCTGGCCTATCGCCATGGCAACGAGTGCATCCATTGACGAGTTTCATTGGTAGCGGTGCAAAATGAAGCTGTGTAGTGGGTGGTATAGAGACCGTGCACACTAGCACAATGACAGTGAGATAAGAATGTATATTGGTGTATATGCATACTATCAGCGCAAACTATCGGTCAATTTTCGCAGTTTTTGAGTGTAATTTATTTATACGTATACAGTTATACATTGACACTTCGCTATCATTGTGTTGGTGTGCACGGTCTCGTTACCGATGATCTAGCATAATTCTTAATTTAAGTCAGTTATCTTTATCTGCAATTAGTAACTACTTAAAGTAATAGATGAAATATTAATATGATAATCACATTGTTTGTAGTTTCCACTAAAAACATCCTATTTTCTAAATTCATTGATAAATTTAATTTTGATTCACCCTATATAAACATGACGCGTAGATTTATAGATTGTGTATGTGAGTGCATGATACTGTATGAGTGCACCCAGTTTGCAAGTATTCGCTATGTGCACACCTACACATTGGCAGTCAGGTAAGAATGTGTAGCAATATACATAAACAAAAAAAGTCCGGCAAAAATTACAAAATTTACCGACAGTCAGCGCTGATATTATGTATATGCATCACTACACATTCTTACCTGACTACCAATGTGTAGGTGTGCACATAGCGAATATAGCTATATATGTACAATACGTAGGCTAGAACGTTATTGGTATTGTATGTACACACTATACAGTATACAGTAATATATGTGCGTGTACCTGGCGTGTATGTTATGTATACGTACATACGTGGTTCGGTCGGTGTCGTCTTCAGGTCTGTTCTTTTTCGCTGTTTGCTGCACTAGTGCAATAAGTTAGAGTGGAGAAAACTGTATTTGTCTTATTTCAACTAATTGCATTAGTTCGATAGTGCAGCGAAAAGAAACAAACGGTTCGTCTGGTGCTAGTTTGGTAGGTTCAGTTGGGTTCAGTTCAGTTTGGTTTTGTCGTACCGAATACCGACGTATGAAAATGTCAGACGTTTATATTTCTCCTCGTGCGTACTGTAAAACTATTTTGCATGGAGTAAAATATCCTCATTGTGCCATCAATGGTTTACTCTTAGCTAAACAGAAAAAAGGCGAAGGAAAATCAGCAAATTTGTATATTGAAGATGCAATTCCATTATTTCACATTTGCCTACATGTTTCACCAATGGCGGAAATTGCCCTTAATTTGGTAGCTAATATTTATTATCATAGCTATTCTTATTATTATTGTATAATATATTATATATGTTGCTTTTATAATTCTTGTTTGATATATGTATTATAAGGTTCTTTTTTGATTCCTTAATTTTTAGGTTATGTTTTTGATAATGTAACCTATCAATCAATTCAACTAATTTTTATATCTTTGAAATAATTTAGTATATTTCATAAATTACTGTTTATATTATGTTATTACAGGTAGATCATTATTGCTCAACCAAAGGTTTGGTTATAGCAGGCTATTACTTGGCTAATGAAAATATTAATGATTTAAGGTATATTTGTGTATTTGAATTGTATAGAAAACGATTGAAACAGATACAGATATTTGATTATTGTTTTCTTTTTTTAGTACGGATAGGCCGGCTCATAGGATAGCAGATAAAATTGCTGAAAATCTTGGAAATGCAATATTAGTAGTGGTAATTATTTATAAATAATGCCAGTATATTATGTTAAATATAGTAACTTTGTTCTTTTTTATTCTAATATTTAGATAGATAATAAAGCACTTTCACTGACATCTGGTAGTCCATTAAGAATCTCACAATTTATTGATGGAAAATGGAAAGCCAAAGATAAAGCAAAGTAAATATTTTCAATGATCTTGCTAAATAAAAAAAGAAACCAATTTATAATGAAAGATACTTTTTTTACAGTATAATTTATGAGGATGAAGCAGATAAACCTAATTTAATGGTTAACTTAATAAAAGAAGATCAGCATAAGAACTTGATAGATTTTGACAATCATTTAGATGATATAGCCCTGGATTGGCTGAATAAAAAACTCAATAAAATTATAGAAGAAAGTGTGCAAAGACATAAATCTTCATAAAAATTCTAGTACTCAAAGCATTTATATTCTATTTTTACTTCACAAAAGATTGAAGATATCTCTTAATTAACTTTGACAACACAATTGTATATATTAATAATTTGCCATAAACGTATAGATTATAAAATTATTTCCTGTTTTGCAGATGATACTTTTTTAAAATCTTGATATCAGTCACACACCAGATTCAGATTTAAATAAGGGTTTCTGCAATCAATAGAAATAAATAGTATAGAGGAGGAACAGATTTTTTTATTCATTGTCTGAAAGCCTTGACATTTTTGCGGAATTTTTGATCGACGACATTTCACACGATGATAGATTCGACAAATCATTTTTCTGTTTCTTATTTACTGATAGTTCGTTGAATTGCAATCACATTGTGAATGGTGTGGTGAAGCTTTAAAATCAGGTACAGAACTTTTTGAATACTATGTGGTCAAAGCTTAAAAATATTTTCTTTTATATACTACGTTAAATCGGTTTATTGTGAAAAATATAATACGCTTTGTTATCTAAGGCTATTTGATAAAATATGTACATATTTATTAATCGGAAAAAGATTTTTACACTGTTAAAAATAGATGCTTTCCTTATGCTCAAGTACATCTACAACTTGGAAATAAATGAATGCCAGCTATTTAAAAAAAATTATGTTAAAATTCGGAATAAAAATCCCTGTTTAAGCCTAATATAATATTGTGACATATAGTTTAACGAGTTTACAATTGTAGGCAGTTTGGACATTTTTTGACTTTAAAATCCGAAGAGAAAATATCTATCTCGTTTCCCATGTCCTATCCAAGTTAAGAGGAAAGAGAAATGATTTTGAAAGCTGATTTTATCTTCAGGTGAAAATACGTCGATTATTTGCGTTATTTCTTTGTCACGGTAATTAAATCACATTTGAGGCGACAGATCCTATGGTACTAAACCTAAAACCTATATACAGGGAGACATTTGAGTACTGATTAAATCAAAAACCACTTGGAGAGTAAATAAAAAATATATTATTAAAAAATCAGAGTTTACGGAAACGTTTGAAATTTGAGCGTTTTACTCAGTGATTCGTTTTGATAAGCTGTGTATACATATCAATCCCCAATTAACGTGACTTATTATTTGACACCCGTGCGCAGTCCAGCGCTACTTCTAGGCTATAAAATGGTAAAGAACTTTTCTACTCGGTATTAATTCTCATTTATCCATGATTTCCAACATGAAAACATTATTCAAATGACCACCTCTATAATATAATAGATATCTAAAATAGCATCTACGTTAGGTTGATATTCAGATTCTTGCTTCGAAACAATTTGTTCGTTTTAGTGGTAGTACTTCCAGCACTTTCTATTCGCTATGTGCACACCTACACATTGGTAGTCAGGTAAGAATGTGTAGTGATGCATATGCATAATATCAGCGCTGACTGTCGGCAAATTTTGTCATTTTTGCCGGACTTTTTTTGTTTATGTATATTGCTACACATTCTTACCTGACTGCCAACGTGTAGGTGTGCACATAGCGAATAAAGAATTTTCTTAATTCTTCTTGTATAGGTTAAGTTGACATTGTACAAAGTGTAGAGACTGTAGAAAGTACAGTTGAAACGAACAAACCTAATATCTTCCCTCAAGCCCTCCCGATATGATTAATGGATTCCATTAGCGCAATGAAAAAGATATGGTACGCAATGTGCCCAATTATAACGCATCACAGATCAATTGAGTTTTATCAAAAATATTTAAGGAATTAAATGGTGCATCTATTAGCCTATTAATGTACATATACAATTAATAAGATTGCAATTGTTAGTACAATACTTCGGTACGCTCTCAATAATATTATAAAACTAGAATCTATCATATCCGTGTATGAGAATAAATAAAAGTATGATCTTAGCTTAAAAATGTCGATTAAAAGCCGTGATTAAATTAAATCACAACGCACAGCCACAGTGTCGATAATTTAAATTAATTCACCATTAATGTCCTACTATCGAGGACTCGTTAATGCTAATGTTAATATATGATGCCTACCATAATAACTTTATTTCTCTTAATTGCTAGTTTTTCTTATCGGCAATCGAGCGATCCAGCGCTATTCACCCTCGCAACAAAATATTACACATAACCTACCAAACTTTACAAATAATATTTCAATTGTATGTTTCGCGATTTAAAAATCCTCTTTGCTTGAAAATTCTTACAGATTTTTCACATTTACTATCTTATTCAAGAGCAACAGACGATAGTCGTTTCTAACATTTGCAAAAATAAAAATCTTAATATTCCCCGACACACTGGTAGGGAGTGGCGATGATTTATTGCTTACACTTTGACAATAAAGCACTAGCAGCCCAAGTTTTCTTGCACAATTTTTGTTGCAAAAAACAAGAGTTCTTTTACAATAGCTTTTTCAGAGGAATCAACAATTTTTTGGTCGTCGGTGGATGATCGCAAATTCTACTGAGAATGTTTCAACGTCACGAGCAGTTTCACGTTACAAGTTTATCAACAATATAATATTGAATTACACAGCAGCTTTGTAGAAAAGTATTTTATAAACCTACATCGGAAGCGATTGCAGCAACAAAAATCAATTTCCCATTAAACTTTCTTTCTGTGCAAAACAATGTTAGGAATCAACATTTATTTCTTCCAGATTTCGAGTTTTCACAACTTGAAGAGGAAAAATTGTAAAAATTATTGTAACCTAATACAGCTCCCTTTCAGAAATTCCTCTGAAAACAAGGTGAGCCCGCATTGATTAATGTCATAAAAGATTACATAACTATAATAGGAAGGATGATATTATTGAAAGATGGAGAGATTCATTGTTTTTCTCAAGAGAATTGTGCCAACAATTTTGACAGTGGGCCAAGTAAAAAATCTAAGAGAAAAATTCATCACAGCCACTTTTTCATTTTTCATAGATTTCTTATACTTATAGCCATCGTTAGTGGCACATTTATCGAACGTTTCAAGGAAAACTCAGAGAAACGTGATCAATGTTTGTTTCGTTTGTCTCTAGCGATAATAAAAAAAAAGGAAATTAAAAATGAACGATATAAAAAATAACATTTGCCCAATTCGGTATAGCTTTGGTATCTCGTTGAAATTTACTTATACTGATTTAGTGCTGATTGCTGTTTCTCTCTTGGTTTGTTTACATAAATATATATGTAGGGCAATTCTATAACTCTTATCGACAAATGTCGGTATCGTTAGACCGAAGTCAACGATAAATATCGGTACGTGTAATAATAAATTTATATAACTATATATATCGTTTTCGGCCTGACCGATACCGAAAATTTTTGGTAAGGTTACAGAATACGGGGTGTGATGTTAGTTCGTGCTCGTGCGTGAAATAACAACAACTTTTTCTAAATGTATACCTCTACATGCATAATGCTTCTTCTTAGTTATACCTCTATAGAATAGCATAATATATTATGTTACACGCACATATGTATATGTTTGTAATATCTGTGAGCCGACAGCGCTTATAAAATTCTCTGAAAATCCCCTTCACAATAACATGTAGTTCGCGCACAACTCGTTTCTTATTTCTAATATGGTGATTCATCGAGATAACAATAAGTTAAACGGTAAACGGTATTCGCTACAAAGCCAACAATTATGGTTTGTTTGGACGGTTGCCAACAAAAAACTAAACAACTTGGACACAACAAATATCCATCTCATTAAAATTCCTCTTATTATATAAACTTTTCGCAAACTTCGATCTCCCAATTGCGCCACTCGCTAAATTCAATGTTACTTTCAAAGGTCACTAGCATTGCTTTATCAATGGTCATTTCTCGAACAACGATATAACTCTCTATGCATATAATAATTCGAGTATTACGGTTGTTTATAATTCCCATACTGTTCCTCAGCTAAAATTCTATTCCAAAACATCAGTTTGAAAAATCGTTATCGCTTTGCTGTATTAAAATATTTTTCTTTGTTTCACAATTTTTCTCCCTGCTTTATTTTAACAACCACTACCTCTGTATTTCTTTCCATTTGTAAGAAACAAAGGGCTATGACAACCTTTAAACACGACTACTTTGCGCCAGCGCAATTTCTCTATTAGCAATTTCTTGCTCGTACTAGCAGTTAACACAAGATTGTCCATTTCTGCTTATGCTTAAATTTGTGTGTATGAATATAAATATTTATATTGCTGAGCAAATTGATCCTCTAAATCAATTCATAAAATGAATCGTTGATTTCAGCTGAAACCTATTGATAATCAAAGAATCTCTTTAATTCATTTTATAAATTAAATTTAATTCCATAGCAATTCAAACACTCACTGCAATATTGATCATAAGCTTTTCTTCCTTTTCTGATTAATGTGTATAGCGTTTCCATCGAATAAGATTTTAGAAAGTATTTTTTATATTTTTCTTGACCGTTGGACTGTTCATCGTGGAGTACGATCGACTATATACACGGAAATGTAAGTTAGTTTAGGTCGTGATTTCTTCAAATTGGTAAATTCGACCATTGGGCGGAGCATCGTTCGTCGATTGTAAAACACACAATCGAGGTTACTATTTGACTCGTTCACATGGTAAATTCACGGTAATAATAGCGAGGGATCCGTGAATGCTACGTCATCGGGGTGTGATCTTCAAGAACCGGAAGTTCTGATGTTTGCCTGGAAACTCTTCTGGGCCATCGTTGTGGGGAGACAGGTGGTGTAGTTCTTGGAGTAACCGGAGCAGAACCGGCCGTGAGCCTCCAACTGCTCCCTGAAATCGGTCCGGACCTGCCGACACTGGCTAGACTGACGCTGCTGCTGCTGCAGGCGACCGAGCCTGACAAATCGACCCTCGATACCGCTCTGTTTTACCGATCAAGTAAACAAATGTTCATATTTAATGAGCAACCAACACAATCGTTCTACTATTCTAATTCACTCATATACATGTAGAGGCGCACAGTAGGGGCGAAATTTTTCAGCCAAATCTAAAACTGATACTAACTTTGAATCTCAGCTTAACAATTACTTAGGTCAAAGACCGAGATAACCTTTGCGCTAATGGTTAAAGTGACCGTGCTAAGTTTACGTTTTGTTCATAAATTCAGGCCTTTGTGATTTGCCACTGCTGAGCGTAACGGGACATGGCGACCCCGTGAAACAATGAAAATCGAATAATTAAAATGAAAATCAACGAATTATACCTGGAAGGTGGAGCGGAGCCCCCTGTGTAAGATTGTAGACCAGCAGGTCCACTTCTGGGTCTAGAAGTGGACATGAGACTAGTGGATTTGTGCAAAGCTGGCGATGGTGGTGCCGATGGTAACATCCTGGGTGTCTGAGGTGGCGTCCTACCCGTCGGCGTCCCTGAACTTGTTGCTGAGGACCTTCTTCTCGGACTTCTATAATATAGTTTAATTATGCAAAAGGAGACACACTTTAATTACGACCATCGCATTCTAACCTTTTGAAGGACTGCCTGCAAAGGCCCGAGGGACATTGACGGCCCATGGGGCACTTGCCTTTGCAGACCTCTCTGGTTTCAATGAGGACGTCGTAGTTTCTCAAGGTAACCTCGCAGATCTCTGCGTCCTCTTCGGCGAGTGCTAGGCTGGGGAATCTCTCCTTTAGCCGTCTTCTCTCGTCTTGCAGACGACTCGACTCAAAGTCCTTCAGCTGCTGCCTGAATCCAGCGTTCGGATTGGCTATCGAACGGCTCACTCTAACCACCTTCAACGCCTCCTTCCACGATAACGTTGTGGTACTCATTATGTATGCCACTGCCACCGTCACGCTCCGAGACATACCGGCCAAACTAAAATCATTTTTTCGTCAAAGATTTTTGGTACGATCAATGATTTTTTGGCCAGGCTCACCAGTGGATCAACACGTTTCCGCCTCTTAATCGGGCAGCGTGGATGAAATCGTTGCATTGAGAAAAATATTGCGAGAGATTTTGCTCCGGACGATCGGAGGCCAGGATGCACAAATAATGTTTGTCCTGGTGAGGCAGAAAAGGAACAATTTTTTATCGACAGTCGTTTGGGATTCTCGAGGGTATTATATTTTTCTAATTATATAGAATTATTGAAAATTACCGAGTGAAGACGACGTGCAGTATCGTGGATGGCCAGGATATGGGTGATCAAAAACCTATCGAGCTGGTCCATATCTTTGCTGTCCTGATAATTTCCAATGTAGAGACCAGGCAGGACCTGTTATTGCGATGCAATTTATTTATCCTAATTTTTTACATAAATATGATTTATTTGGTAGTATCGAAGGTTTTGTTACTTTGGATCTTTCACTGGCAATTAAATTTCATTTGCTTCGGTCTGTTAAAAGGACTGCGTTTTGGAGGAACTAAAAATGGAAACTGACGTCGGAATTGATTTTGAGTTATTGAGAAGCGGATGTTTCGA
Source organism: Prorops nasuta (assembly GCF_024137725.1). Taxonomy (NCBI): domain Eukaryota; kingdom Metazoa; phylum Arthropoda; class Insecta; order Hymenoptera; family Bethylidae; genus Prorops; species Prorops nasuta. Next base: position 47,927 of record NW_027116941.1, read on the forward strand.
GGCTGGAAATTTTAGTATATTTTGGTACTGCTTCTGGTTGATGGGTGAAGGACTTTTGGTCCTGGGAGAGGCATGGTGAAGAAGAGTGGATATATATAGGGCTAATGCAAGATTTACCTGCTGACCCGAATCAATTATCTTGGGAATTCCTAAAGATTCGCCTGCTGTAATTTTCTTCGAGGACCGAAAAATTGGTTTCATCAAAGGTCGTCAAATCACGAAAATTCGCGTATTTGACAATTCAAGGATTACTTCAATGCATCAGAGGATTTTATAAAAGAACGTTAGATCCTTGGAATTAATACAATTTAGGAAGAATAATTTGGATCCTTCCAGTAAAGATGCCAGAAGTTAAAAGAAGATTTGATTATTTCCAGCAACTAAACGGAATTCAGAGAGGAAATTCAAATTTTTCCAGCAATTCTGAGAAATTCGAGGAAGAAAATTCGTCAAGGAAGCGCGAAAAGAGGTTGCGTTAAGTGGAAAAATCAAGGATTCGTGCGACTTGTTTGTAGATTAAGACATGTGATCACAGGATACGAATTTTAGAAATTTCTCTTCTGTTTCATAATCGTGAACCGAAAATGAACATTAATACTACAAATTTATTGAAGTATAGATTTAGTATAATTCAAATGAATTCGGTTAGTAAATATCAAAAAATAAATAATAAATTAGATTGCATTATTATACATAAATCAGAGATTATTATCATATTTCATAGTGTCAATATTAATCGACTAATTAGCTGTTTCATCAATAGTACCGAATAAATTTTCCATGACGAATTCTAATATTGAATTCATTTCACGATTAGATTTGGCCTATATATAATTAATAATATATATTAAACTTTTAAAACTATATAATGATCCGTAAGCAAAATTTATGAAGCGTGGGTGTAACAGCTATAAAGTGCACGTGGCGGCCGAGACCGCAAAACCTCTTTATAGAAATATTATTACACACGATACAAGTTAAAAAAAATCATATGATTTGTATGTACGTTGGATTTATGTTCGCCAATTGACACTAACGCTACAATTCATCCTGAGATATTAATATTACCATTTTAAATAATGTAAACAATTATGTATATGAAAAATAATGTATTCTATTAGTGTTAAGACGAAGTGTAATAAATTATTATAAATGAACCTAGAATTACCTTATTCATGCCATTCCCCATGGTGGTTATTAGAGCATGCAATCCCTATTGTGCTGTTTCGTACCGGAAGTGATAACGAATAGTCCGATAAGGCTTATCAGTGAAATCTCGCAAATCCACGGTTACTACTGGTCGAGCAACTATTGATGATTTCTTTCTTCAGTCTCTTCGATCTCCTCGCGAAACTCTTCGGTTCTTCCTCCACCACTGCGATCCACGGTTCTTCTTCTTGCACCATTATCTTCCTCCACCTCGCCTCGCAATTCTGCACGAATTACAGGTAAACTCAAGAGGTAAGGTAATCCTAATCACCGTTTACTCTTCCCCTTATTGTTTCGCCATTGACTCGCCCCCCTCCACTCCTCTTCGTTAATAATTTTTATATCGTGACCTTGAACTCTTTCCGGTGGACCATCTTCTTGCAGACAGTGGCCCCCATTTCGATCCTACGAATGTTTCGAGACTGAAAAGAGAATCGAGATGTGTTTTATTGTATAATGATGATTGATCGGTTTTTATTTTAAAGAAAGGGGAAACAATGCGAGTGAAGTTTTACGACAGTGAAGTTGGGGGACCCTGACACAGCTCTGCATTAGGTTAGCAGTGGGAAAAAGTAGGTTGACGGACTGCAGAAATCGATGCTTGTTGATTCTTCGGAATACACCGCAACGATTGCACGACCAGGTCGATGCATGGTCTCGCCTGTCAATTTTTCTTCCTCTACCCTATTCATTCGTTGAAGGAACCAAACAGCTGGGGGTTAAGAAACTTCCCTACTGATTCTGTCGTGAGCATACAACGTGTCTCGTCAAAGATTCGATCGTATATATTTACTATGAATAAGAGACAAAGTACCAGTTTTTTTCTTTATATTTTTCACAAAATATTATTTCAAAATAAATAAAATATTTCTATTGCGTTAGTTAAAGATTATTTTTTTTTGATATTATAATGTTACTTAAAAAAGACTTGATATTTTTTAAGGCAAAAATGTTAAATGCTTAGTAAATTATTGTCAGGCGATTTAAAAATTGGAGTAAACTCCATGAAAAAAGGCACTTAGATCTATGTAATGGGTCCTTCATTAATCAACTATCTGAAATTTATTATCAGACGTTTTAACTTGAAAAATCGTTCGACTTGAGTGACTCATCGTTAATCTTTCATTCTCGAGCTGGCATAAATTATTATTTTTCTTTTATCGACAACGGTCGACGCGTCAAAACAAACCTCGATGGAGCCGAGATATTTGAATTCAATTATTTCAAAATAAAATTTTGATCGTGTTAACATTGTTTAAAATTTTGAACATTTTCCAGTTTACTCGAGAATTTCTGGGTAAATGATAGGGGAGATTCGAAGCATCCCCACCCCCATTTTACATAAGACTTTAAGAATTACATAGTTATCCATATGAATGTCGATCTTTGATGGACCAACCTATAACTCGTCTAAATTTTTTTTAACTTCTTATTTCCTTTTTTCCAAGATTCCTATATTTGGGAAGCCCAACGCAAAGTTTCAAGTTTCCTCTGCAACAACTGGAAAATTGCCAGCAAATTGATAGAAGTAAAATATACGTATGGAAGGGACGATGGAAAAAAGTGGGTAGTTTGGCCCTATTATAAAATCAATCTTAGTCTAAACATTAATATTAATGAGGAATACAAGTCGAATTATTATCCATGAAGAGTGTTAGAATTTATGCAAGTCGAAACATCTTCAATACAGTTAAAAATAATCCTTTCGTATCACTAGATGCAAATTTATAATAAAAGTTAATTGAATTCATATTTTTATGATTCGACTGACATTTTCAAACTCGATCCGTGAGACGATTTGTGAAGAAAAGAGAATGAATTAAAAAGGATGATTTATTGAAAGTATTATACAGTTATGAAAAGATATAATTGCCGTGGGAAAGAAGGGTGTGGTGGTGAATGATACGAATCTCATGTAAGCTCGTTAATATAGTAATTAGGTGTTAATTGATGGTAGGTACAGCATTAACGTAAAATATATTTTTTAACGCGTTGAAAAAATCGACGATCAAGAATTTTCAGAATATACGTGGATGTGTAGTGGAATTGTATAAGTAGAAAAGGGAGGGTCCAGGTAGACTTAGGTATTGCTGCAGTAGACACGTCGTGAAGAGAGACGATAAAGGTGAGAAATATATGCGAACGCCTCGCTCGCGAGGTAAAATTTACCAACAAAAAATTTAAAATAAAAGGATTGATATAGTAATCAGCTGTTAAACAATAATGGTGGAGTATCAGCGTAAAATACTATTTTGGAATACATTTAAGCAATTGAGGAGTGATGATTCAAAGGACATGAATGAGGTGGGGTTGAAAGCACACGAGAGAGGTTTACCACGTTCCAGATTGACACTGCAGTAAATACGTTTTGTAAGGTTACGAAAAGGTAAAAAAGATAAGTGATCACCTCATTCTCTACATGAATTTTCCACTTATAAAACGTGAAAATAAACTAAAAATTGCTATATAGGTTAATTTTTGCATCTATTAGTAAAACTTATCTGATAGATAAAAATTACTAGTTATAGTAAATCCTATGGAATTTCAAGTTTTACAAATCGGATAATTTCAGCAAAGCATTTACCAATAGGAGTAAAACACCTGACTCTAAGAGGATTAATAAAGTAATCAGCTGTTAAAAAATGAAAACAGAGTATGTCATGACGAAATGAGATTTGGAACACACCTAAGCCATTGACGACTATCTATTCGAAGAATATAGGTGAGGTGAGATTGGAGACAGACGAGAAAGGTCCACCAGGGTCCAGGTTGACACTGCAGCAGATACGTCGTCGTGGAGGGCGACGATAAAGGCAAGAACGACACGCGAACGCCTCGCTCGCGACGCAAAAATTGTGGTATTACGCGTGAAAAAATAGTGTATACAATAATTTAATTCTCATCGGTAAATAAAAATCGCACGATGGAAGCGGGGATCGGGATTATACTAAAAGGGGGATGATACGTCTGGAAGGCGCGCCGTGCGAAAACTGCGTTCGTTTCGTGTTGGAACTAGTCGAATCCCAAAGTTGCGAGTTGCGAGAGCCCGAGCGAAACCGAGGACGCAGTCGCCCTACAACATCCACACCTGACCCCCACCACCTCCTTACATACACACACACACACACACTTATACACCAAGCACGCTAGAGTGCCAAAAGCCCGCAGCTTCCCAACACCAACACTACGACGACACACTTTTCTTTCACCTGTCCCAATTATAACGTAATTATCAAACCTTATCTCCCTTTCCTCGATTATCCAATTAAGTAATTCATCGAAATTTCAATTTCGTTAAAATATCGCATTCGTTCTTGCAGGTTTCTTCAAGGCGTAAATAGGCCAAGCAATAAAATTCTTAAATTTTGGCAATGTGCTTAAGTTTTTTGTGTCATTTCAATCTAACGGATTGGTTATAAAACCAGAGAAAATTAATGCGAGATATTTTTGAGATTTCCGATTCTTCTTGGATAAAGAGGGCGGCTGTTTTTGGCAGCGACACGGGATGAAGGGGGGAGCCCCCCTCCCCCTCTTTTACCTTCCAGGGGTGGAGAAGTCACTTAGGGATTCGAGGACGAGAACGAAGACCGTCGGTGCAACAACGACGTACAGTCGTTTAGACGCAGGCGCCGCTCGATAAAGCCCCCCTCCTTCGCACAAATCATCACAAACCATATATAAATCTCATAACGGTTACCTGTAATTCTTTGTTGAAAAAGTACAGTTGTAAAAAAAATAAAAATAATTTACGAAAATATCAGAATGGAATTTTCTCTAGCAAAATTATAGACTCCTTCATACTTTTATTTTTCTTAGTAATAATTATTTATTTAAAACAAACACTTTGTTGGTAAAATCCTAAATAGCCTGAGAATTCGGTGGATCATGAGAATCCTGTTATTTTAAGGATTTCCGAGGTTTTTGTAATGTAGGACACGAGGCTACGAAGCTGGAGATGTCCGCCTCTTTTAGTACATCAAGTGACCCTTTGCGCTTGCACGTGCACTCTAGCCGGATAAGGCAGCATGCGATACACAAAGACCCCCCCCCCTCCCCTTCGCCACCTTACTGTGACCACTTCAATTCTGCCAACTTTATTTTCCTCGACCAACCACAAGTGGTTAACTACCACAAGAGGGCCAAATTATGTCCTTAACACCCTAGCCTAATATAATAATTTTAACTTTATATCCCCCCTTTTAAAAAACTTATTATCTTGAAAATAATCTTTTTTTTTTTTTTTAATGAAACAACAATTTTTTGCAAAATGCGATGAGAACCGAACGGATCGTCCGCAGTCGGAGAACTTTAGCTTTCCAATTTGAAATATTTGTCAAATTTATCCTACTGACCCAGTAAAGCAGAGATAGTAAAATTGCGAGCTTCAAGCCGATCGAATTTATACGATCGTCTCCCCATATAGTCAGTCCCTGGGTTATTGGAAATCCTATTTATACGTTACAAAAAAATTCATGTTTTTTTTGTCAAATGTTATTTTTTTCTTCCTTAGTTTAATTATAGTAAATATGTGCGTATTATATAGGTATACGGTTTTTATTAATATTTAAACGTACGATGGTTAATTAAACAAAATACGAATAAAGTTAGAATCAGTAAAAAAAACCGCAGGGGGGTGATTGGAGAGCCTTGCGATTTCAAGCATTTCGCAGCCAGTGGTTTTTGACGTCAGTGAAAAATAAAATGATGAGCAGCCTTAAATAAGAAAGAGGCTCGTGAGATGAGAGAGAGAGAGAGAGAGAGAGAGAGAGGCGGTCCTTACCTTTTCTATTATCTACCACGTGACTGACGGCGTCAAGATAAATGCCTCTTTGAGCCTGCCTGCACAACAAGCAAATTCAATGATGATGCCATTTTAAGCCTAGAAGTGCGCATTCATTAATAAATAAACACTATACTTACCTTCTTCAATCATCCTTGAATTTTCCAACATTAAAAAGAGTACTCCGCCAAAAACACTGGGTTATCAAATATTTACACAATTTTATTGGGAGTATAGAAAAACACTCGTTAAATCGTTGCTATAAATTTTATTAGTAGAAAAATATCTTATCGGTAACAGTTTATCCATAGAATAAAAAGTACCTGCCTGATGGATTTAATAGTAGATGACTCAACTCACAGATTACATTATTTGCACATAGTATCGCAAATGTAAATGAGAAAAGAAATATTAAGGGTGGGGGTAAGGTGTATTAAAATCTGAGAATCAATTGCGGAAGTCGAGTTATCCTGTTCGAAAGGAATCTCGTCGCATTCTTTCGTGGTCTAAAATGTTTTGTTATTAGTTTTGCTTCGCTTTCAATTTTGTTGACTCCTCGTCCGTTTGTGACTTGCAGATGATGACCAGACCTAGAAGAACCAACGAAGTCCCGAGCCACCAGCTAAAGACGTTGACTCCCCGAACGCGAGGAAACCGATTAAAGCCTGAAATTAACAAATTTTTAATTAACATCATCCTTACTCTAATGACAATAACACTAATAAAATCATAAACATTTTTAAAGAAGTGGCACTGGAATAAGACGTTGACGAGTATATCTTGTGAATTTTGAATATTTGGATGAAAAATGATGTCGAGTAGAGGAATCATTCATATTAATTCTCGTAAGTATTTTTTTTAGATAGTTACATATTGATGTGTACATTAGAGGAACTCCGTTAGATATGTTGAAGAGTGACGGAGAATTTCTGAACCGTTAGAAAAACTTGTTTACCTAGAAATTAATCTTTCGCTTTAAACCGATAAAGTAATGAGGCTATTAGAGCTATTAAGTGGAACATAAGAAGTGCCTTTAAATTTCCTCCTTTTCAATACAAAAGGAAAACATTTGTGTAATCGGTACATTCGTATAAACACCTAATTTTATTATGTCTGCGAAACTAATTACACTTTGAAGATGACCGAGGTTCGATAACTTAACGAAGGTCACGTATTGAATGGTTTTGCAAAATTAATTAATTGATTAATCTTATTAGAGGTGGAGAAAAGTGATATAAACTAGTATGATATCACCAAGATTTGATTACTTACCGAGCAAAAATAATTCGTCGATGTACTGACGATCGTTGCCGGTAAGGAAGATCCGGATTCGTGAAGGGCTTTTACGAAAAATGTGCAGCCTATAGTATTACTAACAATCATTAGAACAAGAAGAACAGCCTTCAGTAACAAAGAGTCCTTGAACGAGAAAATTGTTAATAGAAGAATTGTTGAACATTTGAATATCGAAGGATTTGAAATTTCGCGCGTCTTACCATTGGCGAGTATTCAGCGCCACCTGCTAATTTGCCTAACAAGCAAAAACACCAGAAAAAATAGAGAAATAAACTGTCCATGATTTATTGTTCTCCATTCTAACCTCGAATTAATACTGCTTTATTGTATTTTCAATCGAGTTAACTAAATCAACCATAAAAACGAAAGGAATCCGAGAAAACTATCGGATTACTACACCAGTGACTTCGGCAGCCATTTTGACTATTTTCCGCATTAACTGCAGAGAAGCGCTAGAGGCTACGGCTTACGACTGCGGCGGCCACTGTAACTACGTGCAGCGGAATACAGAGAATTATAATGTGTATATGGTACCTGTGTATATAAGCTTTAACGGTACTTAATTTATTTTATCTGATGTTCAACTTTCGCAGATGAAATAATTGGCAAATTCCAACTATTGAAATCAGGATATTAAAGATATCATTCTTATGTGGTTGCAATATACAGAATTAGGTATAAATGCTATGTTATAGTTAATAAAAAATCCAGTAGCGAAGATTAAGTGTTTTTAACGATTTTTCCGGTTCCAACGCCTCTGTTTAAATTCGTCAGAGATTGAAAAATGCATCCGGAAGTGCATGTCTACGCTATTTATGGGTACCGTATATTTACAGCGCTAACCGACTACTATATTGCTGGCAATTTATGAATTAATGATGCAGTATACACACATATGCTTCATGAAACTTAAGCAACTTCCGAACATTGAAGGTATATACGATAGAAATACTTTGAGTATGACGTTGAATAATTCAAATTTGATTCTGTATGAAAAAAATTATTATTACGGCTTTTACCATTAATTTTATTGTTCTGTGTGCATTAATAGATTCTTTATTATTCTTATAATAGGAAGGATTTTGTTAACCATTTAAATATATTAATTACATTATGTATATATATAATCTAGAAGGTAGATGTAGATGTCGAAAGAACCGTAGTTGTCAAAAGTGGTAATTGAGAAAGTAATATGAAATATTACGTATTAAATATCCATGTTAGATAATATTATATATATATATATATATATATTGTAAAATGATACATTGTTGATCGCAATATGGGCGTGCATTGAAAATTAGGAAGTATATAGTGATAGACCAGGAAAGAGAGAGGGAAATATCCTAATCGGAAATCGGAATTTGGCGTTGCGTGTGAGACAAGTGAATTGGAATAAAAACAAAAAGGAAAAGAAAAATATTTAGAGAGAGAAGGGAGAAAAGAGAGCGCGCGCGCGGTGAAGGGTAGCGCGCCGCCAACCCATACCAATAGTTTTATACCTATATACCATTAACCAGTCAGTGCCTGCTGAGTGCTGCCTAGTGCCTACAGGTAGTTTAAAAATGGCGGCCGACAGGTAAACGTTCTGCGTGCTAGCACGGGGCACGGGCACGGCAGACCGTCCGAAGTTTGCACTTCATTTATCTCACCGAAAAACTTCGGAAAATGACACTTCAGCTCCGTTAAGGAATATCGCGATGCGCTGCTTTCGCTGGACGAAACGCTCAACTCACACGTGAAATTCCATCTCCAAAATTTCCATGGAATTTCTGCTCTCCTCGCGGTATTCCGGTTTCTGGTGAAAAACTCCGAGAGACTGGAAAAAAAACTCATTCTTGCCCATACCATCCCGATCAAAGCGCTATTCAATGTGAGTATATAGTTACGAAACTTTGCTTCTATCATTCTTTGAATTTTCTTTCATTCTCGATAACTCGTGGAAGTTTCATGGTGGTTGAACAATTTCTCTCTTGCCCCCCCCCCTCTCTCTCTCTCTCCCTCTGCATATATCTTTCTCTCTCTTTTCCTCCCTGCTATTTATTCATTCATAGAATGCCATAATCTATCACATAATTTGTTTTAATCAAAAAACTTAATCAAGTTCCATGTATCTCCATCTTTTTTAAATTCTTTCATTGCATCAAAAGACTTATCAGATTAGCTTGCATAAAATTTGTACTGATAAGAGAAACACTAAGCACAAATATTTATCATAGTACACTATTATTTTGTCAATATAATATTTTGAAATGTAAAATTTATTGGTCTCTACCATTAATCTGTGGATTTTTTTATCACGTCTGATTTCATTGATAAGCAAATAGTCTAAATTTAAACTTGATTAGAATGGGAAAGCAGTATTGGCTGTTGACAAAAGTATGTTAAGCAGATTTCCAACTTTATAAAGATATTTGTTAGTGTAAAAGCTAATAGAAATATCTTTGGTTCTTATCTAAAATTATTTGGATTGATATAGATGTGTTTTTAAAAAATAACAATTTCAACAAGGTTCATTAGTAATGATATTCTTTTGAATTATGCTCTAAATGCTTTTACAAAAAAGAAATATACTGACGTTTAATCGTTGTTAGGTTTTGTATGAATCCTTTTCATCAGTATGTAGAAACATTTGTACAAATATTGTATGTTTACTTACTTAAGCACTTGATAAGTTTTATGGAGTTTCAAATTAAAATACAGTATCATTTTTGATACTCAACAGTAGTGAGATAGTTAAATCTGCTTTGTGTATTCTTAAATTAAAAGAAAACTTAAAAATGTTATCCTCTAGTATTTTTAGAAAAATTGTTGAATATGTCAGATTAAAATCAACAAAATCTAGGAAAAAAGGTAACAAGAAGCTGCTAAATAAGTAAATCAGTTATAGTCAATGTACTTTAAATAATATAAAAAGCAATCACAGTTAAGTTGTGAATTTTGTTAGGAGGAATTTTTTATAAATTGTTGTCTTAACAGGTAAATATAGTTGTAAGAACTACAGTTACATCACAATGGAGCACTCAGATCTTGTAGCAGAGATGATACATATTGAAAGGTTGACAACACAAGAACGATTACATCTAGCACGTCAAAGGAGATTTCAGCAATTAAAGGTTTGGCGCCAAAGGGAGAAGGAATGGCTAAGACATCAAACTAGGCATTCCAGCAATAAGCGGCATATATATTTCAATGATAGTGTTATGCTTTTGGAAGCTGCTGCAAGAAATGACATAGATGAAGGTACTGTTTTAATTTTTCTTTTGTCATCCCAGCAAAATGATATTTATAATTTCACACTTTTCTTTACTTTACAGTCAGGAGACTTTTAAAGAAAGGAGTGAATCCTGACTCCACAAATGAAGATGGCTTGACAGCATTACATCAATGTTGCATAGATGATAATGAAGAAATGATGAAGTTACTTGTGGAATTTGGAGCAAACGTGAATGCAGAAGATAGCGAGAAATGGACTCCACTGCATGCTGCAGCTACTTGTGGCCATTTGCATCTAGTAAAATATCTAATAGCTAGAGGTGCAAATTTGTTAGCAGTCAATGCTGATGGAAATATGCCCTATGATATATGTGAAGATGAAAAAACGTTAGATTGTATAGAAGGTATCAATATTTTATTTCAGATTTTCTTTTTTTCGTTTTTTCTTTTTCTTATGAATTATTGAGGGTTTTAATAATGTTTTAGGTGAAATGGCAAGGCGAGGCGTTACACAAGAATTAATAGACGAAACAAGAGCTTCCACAGAAGTACAGATGTTAAGGGACCTACAAAAAATAGCCTCACTTGGTGGAGATCTGGAATATAAAGACCATCAGGGGGCAACACCAGTTAGTACAAATTTAATTATTTTTAAAGGAAAATATTATACACTTGTAAATCTTTAAATAAATGTTATTTAGCTTCACATAGCATCTGCAAATGGTTACTTAAGAGTTGTTGAGTTCCTCCTCGACCAACATGTTTCTACAGATGCAGAAGACAATGATAAATGGCAGCCTGTTCATGCAGCAGCTTGTTGGGGCCATGTAAGTTTTTTGACTATAACAAAAACTTATTAGTACAGAAATTGCTTAAAATATTTGTTTTTCAGCTTGAGGTGTTAGAACTCTTAGTACAAAATGGAGCAGACTTAAATGCAAAAAATAAACATGACGAGACTCCTGCTGGTATGTTTGTATTTCCTGTATTAATTAATTAATCTTATAAGGAGAGCATTCTGCATACATGGCAAAAAAATACGTTTTTAAAGTACATTTAAAAAAATCGAAATCTATATGATCAAAAAGGATTGTACGTATGGTTTAAAGGTGTATATTAAAATTAGATATTACAAATGATATTGATATTGGTGTGAAAAACAATAAATATTGATTCGTTTTTACTTTTAACATAGAGTGCTCTCTTTAATTCACTAAAAATCTAAGTAATGTATGTAAATTGTTGCGCAGATATATGCGAGGATCCGGAAATTCGAGAACGCATAGTTGAACTAAAAACCGAACAAGAAAGTAAGCGTTTGAGAGAGGCGCAAGGTAGACGCGTTCGTAGGTCGCAAAGTATTAATACACGAACCCAAAGTGTTCGAAGGACTTCCATTAGAGATAAAGTACTCACCACAAAGAAAGATGCTCAAGAAGAAGCTCGACTGAGGCTGTTATCGCAGCAAGTACGTCCAATGAAGATAATCTTTCATGAAATTGAACTATGATACAATTAAATAAGATATTTTTTATTAAGAAATTCTAATGAGGATAATTATAATATTTTCAGACATATGTGAATATTCCAACACCCCAACATTCCACCAAATGAGAATAGTGCAAGTACACAGGAAGTAACAAATGATTCTGAGTCGACTGCATTAACGCCAGCTGTGCGAAAGGGTCCGGAGGGAAAAGACAATGATTCCTTTCTGCATGAAGACGTTGATAAAGATTCAGGTATGGTCAAAAATTTGTCATGCTTGCGATGGTTATGGTTTAGTAGTGTACTTTGGTAATTGGCAGCTTTCTTCAATTAGACTCCCAGATTCATTGTTTTTTTTATGCGAGAATCTCATGTGCACTCTCAGTACTTGATAATTTTGATAAAGGAAAAAATTGATCAAAAACATCATAAGTAATGCAAAGTGTGCTCGTATAATTATTTCCAATCAAGCTAAAATGATAATCATTAACTTTCTGTAATATTCTAGCCACATAACATTATTCATTTTTTTGTTCTAACAATGCAATGTGTTCTATGCTTTCATTGTAAATTGTATATATTGTGAATTTCAAAACTGTCGCTCATTATTAATGGTGGACAAAATAAATGACAAATATTAATAATTCTTGAAATTTTACATAAAAAATGAATCGTTGGTAGGTTGTCAATGGCTTTAAGGGGCTGATCTTGTAGTGTTGAATAATTAGATATCATACAATTTCTTACAAGTAACTAAAAGGCAAAGACATTTATCTGATATTTCTCTGTCCATTGTTACGCGTTCCTGAATGATTGCAAGGTTAGTTTTTTACGTCACTTTTTCTATTTCTATAATTATGCTATATAACAACAACGTTGTAATTGTTTTACATAATATTTTTGACTAAGTTATACTTCATTTACATATCTCCATCTTCTTATGTGCAATGTGCATATACGTACGTGAACTTGACCGTACGCACACACACAATTACTTATACTTTAAATATCTTCATTCCAAGATAATTAGCTTACCCGTTCTCTTTCTCTAATTCTCTGAACATTTTTTATATTCTATAAATCACATTAATCGATTGGCACAGATTCTTTAACGCTTACACATTTTGTGTTCATTAAGTGCCAAAAACTATTTTATTGGAACAAGTATAAACGATCGGCGGGTATGTTCATCCAGCTCATTCTTACCTATCTAAAAATTTCATTTTCTAAGCATGGTGGACTAAAAATTTTCAATGTTTATAACGCTCCAATTTTGCATCATGCGATATCTACTTCGTGAATGGTGTAAGCTAGACAAAGAAATATTCTACCATTATCTTTATTCTCTATTTTGTAGCAAATATTTCGAATGGTTTTTCTTCAAAGACTTAATCAACAGTTATATCGTAATTTAACAATGGAAGACAAAAAATAGAATAGTTTATAAAAGTACAGCTGTTCGGTAAACTTTAAGGCTATCGCATATAAACTGAACAGTTTTTGGCCTAAAGCATGACGTGTCACTAATGTAAGCATAGAGCGCTTCTGTATGATTCATATTTTACAGGAATTCGGTTGAATACTGGTCAGCTTATTATCCATTTTGTGTGAATAAGTTCTTTACTGCTCGGGTACCCAGGCGTTATCTAAAAGAATTAGTAGTTAAGGTAAATCTAGGTTGAAAAACTGTAACAGTTCAGAACCATTATTCAAACGAAAACCTGTATATATATACACACATATATAAATATATAGTTTAATATTTCGTACTATATATTGAGAGTAGAAAAAAATTCAGTAGTTTGTATAATAATATACATATAAGCAAGTTTAAGTAGTCATGTAGAATTGAACTAGTCAATTTAAAGAACATATCAATTGTAATATGCTGCATTATAGGAAAGCATTGATTTAACGTACTTACGATATTCGTTCAGACTGTAATCAAGTTCGATATATGAAAATGTTAGAAATCTGATTACAGAAATGTAAAGTTACGTTGATAGGAGATAAAAGGTAAAAGTTCCCATCATATTACTCTTCTTCTTTAGATCTAGGCAATAAATTTCATCACAGAGTAAGCCCAGATCAAAGTTGGTTTTGACGAGTCGTGAAACGGGGATCTCGAGAACTTGTCGGATGTCGTTGTACATTAACAGACCATCCTGTCGATAAGTTTCTAAAAAAGAGAAGAGAAAAGTGATTTTAAAAAATCTTACATGTATAAGTTGTTTCAGATTCCTAAAGATAGGCAGGCTCACTTGTGCAAGGTTTGACGCTTAAATTGGAGCATGAAATGCTTTTAATGAGAAGCATGCGTTTCTCCCTGCTTATATATGGAGATGCTAGAGTGTGGCATTAGTCTATTACACCGTAGCTTTATGGAGAAGGTGATGGGATAAAAAGCTGAGCGAAATCGCGCAGTTGAGATTTTTTGTGGAGAATAGCATTGGATTATTTGCCTCAGCAGTAACAGGATCGGAGCTTCCGGTTGGCAGCCAGCAACCAATTTATGCGTCCTCGGAGAGCGATGCCAATGGAAAAATCAACATTCATGTATCGGTAGTTTTCGTCAAATCCCTGTCAGACCTGAAGAAGCAAAGGGCACAAAATAGACACACTACGACAAATTCTGTGGATGCAAATGGAAATGGCATTCCTATGCCCATCTCTACCATTTCAAATTCAGACATGAGCGCTGATGACTTTCAACGATTTACCGGTAATACCAGCGACATTGTAGGCGATAGCCATTCTGAGAAAAGCTGTTGCATCCTCATGTAATAATCATGTGAATCCTGCAAAAGGAACTCCGGTGGAAAATGGAATTTTCGTTTCCTTTAGATTCTTATGTCAGACTACTTCCGCTAAATTCCATATGTTTAAAAATGATCGAGTCTTCATTTACTCCTGATTTCCTTTACCTCCAAATCTGCTGGTTAATCATGGCTGATTTTCTTGTAACGACTCAATTGTTTTTGTATTAAAGCGTCTGTTTAAAGCGACTCATCTCTGTATACGCTGGAATCGCCTAAAGTACTGCGTTTTCTGTAACTTGTGTAATGTAACTTTTTTTTAATTATTTCTTTTTTATCAGAGTATCATGTACAACTTTAGTTTTTGTACGTTTTTTCTCTTGTAATTACGACGCACGAGTTTGTATTACACTGCGTACATTCCATCCCGCCTTAGGGTCACATTACAGCATTCACGACATATCAGACTTAGGAGATATATATTATATAGTTGAGAAAATGAAAGAGTATTATTTCTATTTCGATATAAATGATATGTACTTAAATAATGTTACGATTTTGTCGATTAAAAGTCACATTTAATTTTATTGATGAGTAGAGGTGTGAAAATGGAAGCTTCTAAGTTCGTAATTCTGAGATACGAAATGATTATTCGTAGAACGTCATTGTATTATTTATTAATGTACAGATTTTTATCACATATTTATTGTTAAAGTGGCATGTACTTACATGTGTAATTCTTAGATTTGTTTAGCTTCGATGTTAGCGAGAAAAGATAAAAAATTCGTAATAATTCACCAAATTGTTGCAATGCATAATAATTCACAACAAGTATAACATTTCGAATAAAATCAATGGATCTTCGTTTATGTTTAATAATATCTACGAAAGCAATGTGTTCTTTTTAAGTAAAATTCAAATACCGAAACCGAATTACAATATTTATTATGCTCTAAGGGCAAGAGATTTGTGGACCAAATAATAATGATTTGGTATCATTAAAAAGGCCTAACGATGAGATGAGATTTGTGAATATGCGATTTTTTGTAGTTTTAACATTCAATTCTTGAAATGAAAAAAAAAACAGAAAACCTTTACGAACAAATATATAATAAAAATCTCAAACTTCTGGGCCACGTTCTTCTTTACAAATGCATAATTATAATAGAGATAATAATTACACGTTAAATACTCCATACATCATACTAATGGATAATAATTGAACTACATATACAAAATTTCGATTCACGTAAGAACAACAATAATTTTCTCAGGTTCATTTTTATAAAAACCGTGGCACTACTAATCTAATAATTGGATTTTGCGAACTATTTCACTTGACTAATTAAAAGTGTGATAAAAGAAAAAAACAATCGCTATACTGTTTCTTAAATGAAAATATCTGATTGAAAAGACTGGTGCTTTCTAGCCGGTCGTGCTTAAACTAATATAAATTGTAAATTATTATAAACTTTGTACAATTATTTCCTTCTTATTATTGAGAATTTACAATTTTTGAAAAATATTTAAATTTACATTACATATATATATAAGTATAATAAAAATATTAGATATACACGGAAAACGTCACTTAAACTAAGCTATAAGATTTCTATTAAACTTTAATGCTTATCATATGCAGATTATTAAATTTTTTGTTGTTATTTAATAACAGCTATTTTGTATACAAACAAGTTTTGAGTTTTCGTAGAAAATGTTGCGTTATTAGAGAGAAATTTGATTAGAAAAGTGTCGTCTCGTCATCGTCGCTCTTCTTACGCTCATTCGACTGTATCAATAATAGAAATTTACAGATTTATCAATGTTTAAGGAATACATATACATATTACAAATACTTGAAAATTCTAGACATTCTAGCTAGAAGTAGAGGAGAAACTTCATATGGATATTTACAAAATATGAGCCAAATATGAATTAAAATTGATTGCAAATGCAACAATATTGAAATTAGAATTATAAGTCGAGTCTTTATCAACGTTTAGTCATTTTATCAATTAATTATTTACTTAAGTGTTTCATCCATTTTACATCCATTCTAGCAAATAAGGCAATGAACAAAGATATATGAAGAATTTGTTTAAAATTGTATATTTAATTATTGAAAGAAAGTGAAAAATAAGAAGGGAGAAAGATTAATTTACGAATCGTTCTTATATGGTCTTTGTCGCGTTGGGAGGGAAAAAATTGTAAATATTTACGTTAATTGTATATATATATACATGTATACATTGATAAAAAAATCCTTTGATTCTAATAAATTTATATTCGCAACAAATATTTACTTAGTATTAATAAATAATTGATTCAAGTAAATGTTTATTTACGAGTATTCGAATAAAATTATTTAAATCAAATGATTTTTTTCTCAGTATATGTATAAAAAAATTGGTGCGGTCGTGAAAATATAGTATATATTGTTAAAGTTGACAGTCGATTTAACAGGTGGGTACCCCTTGAAGACTTTCGGGATAGTGTATGAAAAATGTGTGAGATAAGCCAAAGAACGATTCGATGGAGTTTTTATTTAACATTATTTTTATGTTAAATGAGAGAGGAATTAAGAATGAATACAATCTATGAGAAATGAAAGGGTCAATAAAATTTCAAATGTCTCTGCTGAGAAAATTTGTTCTTTCGAATTTCGCCTAATAATTGGATTTTGTGCTGTGACTTATGTGAATTAGTGTTTACTTAGAGGCCTTAGGAAAAGTGAGATAGTATTGAGAGCTATTATATTTTATATGAATTATTGCCAATAACTGTATTCTATTCTGGTTTCAATGATGTGGAATATTTAATCAATTGCTTACTTGTAATTGTTATATATAGTCTAAATATTTCTTTACTATAATTATGTGTCGTAGTTATAGCTAATAAGCATTGGATCTGGTCATTATTGGCTGCTGATAAAATTTTATCTAACGCGACAAGCATCATAGATTAACTTTCCCAACTGTTTGAAAGTTCATTGTAACGTTTCTCTTTCTCAATTGAAGTACTGCAGTTTGTAATCTTCTTAATTTCGTTGTTGTGCTGTTGCTCTTTTTATATTCCAGTAAGCAAGAGACGATGGAGTTTGTTACATTCTGCAAAATTACCATCATATAATCGAGAGATTTTAATATTTAGATGAGATGCGGGGACTGTAAATTTTATTCTTTCCTGTAAAATGTTAGTCTAATAATTTGGTTGTCTCTTCTTGCCTATTGACATACAAGCTCCGACAATTGTTTTGCAGTGTGGTGTCTCGAAAAATATTTTTGCTGTTTGGAACGAAAATGGTCTTGACGCAAAATCATTTCCTCCGATAGACCGAGAATTAAAAACGAACCTCTCGATATAAGACTGAATTAAGTTTCTTTAAAATAAAATATGCAAAATATTATGCTTATAAATTACAATGCTTTTGCAGACAAGAGCTGTTTCTACAGATGGACAATATTGTCTTCGCATCTCAAACTGTCTGTAGCTAAGATTTAATAACATATGTCAGCCTATTACCTACGTAATTTAATTTTTAAGGATCTAAAGAAAAGATGATAAATTCAAGGGAAGCCTAATAAAATTATTATACAATAGAAAATGAAAAGTCGTGGAATTTGATTATGTAATTTTATACTTCTTTAATTCCACTTGTAGCAATTGGTCAAAATTACTTATCCTAAGAAATTAGATTAAACAAAATTGCTTATTGATCTTAAGGCATGAAAATCCTTAATTATGATATCATTGTTAATTAGGAAAACCAAAATTTCCACAGGCTTTTCGCTTATTTAATCTTACTATACCGCATATATGCGTATCTCGCATAGTCCGATTCTCTTTACCGATTATAAAATAATTGTTCATTATTGTAAAGTTTATATTCTCCACAATGTATATTCCATACTCAACATTACAGACTTTCGTGTTTCTATTTAAACCTAGAACCGTTTCCCTTCGTTGTGCTCCAAAAATATAAATAAATTATACGTTTATATCAATTTTCGTCTCCACGTGTTGGTTAAGGTGAATAAATGCCAGGAAGAAAGCGTCATTTAGCGGAATGATCCGAGTTTGGTGTGGACTGTGGTTGTGTAAAAAATAAATAAATTTGCAGGAAAATCTTGCAGATATAACCAAACCAGAGAAGAGACCCTGCTTCTATAAAGATAATGAGAAATTAGTGTATTTATTTTATCGTACACGGCGAGGGATAGAGAGAGAGAGAGAGTCGAGTTTCTGTGAGAAAAGAACGATATAGAAAAAGAAGTGGAACATTTAATTTATAACTTGCGATTCGCTTCCTTTTCGAGAACGCGTTGTGCATTTGTTTTGTTTTCATTGTCTGGCTGCTCTGGGCAAAGTTGTTACCTGTAGAAGGAGCTGCCAGTTACAACGTGCTATAGCTATAACTGTTACGGCACGCCAAAGCGATTACATCATTTTTGCCATTGACCCAGTGGCCGTCTATATTCAAGAGAGACTCTGGCGACTCTGCGCGCAGTTTTGTTGAAAAACTCGTCAGATTTTTTTGTTTACTTTTCCATCCATATAGTTTACGCTGCCATCAGGGAGCTAGACTCCATCTAGTGGCGACATCGTTCGATGAAACAATGGCACCAATTCAAAACAAAAGTCGAAATAACGAAATCGAGCGAAAACATCGTATCGCGTATTTTGCTTTTGGCTAGCTGTCAGTTTTCTCTCGATAGATAGCATCACTCGTTAATATTCCACGTGCAGCGGTCGGTCAGAATACTTTGTCCTGGTTATTAATGAAAATTAGTCGTATTCGTTTATAACCAATAGAATTCAAGGATATGGATGATAGAGGGAAGAGGGGGAGGGGGGCTAAACAAAATTAAGCAGTTCGCGAACTAGATAGAAGCGGTATGATAAATCGGAGAAAAACATGGGGAATAATTTTGTGCAACGTATTATTGTTTTATAGAAAGATATACAGAAGCAGCGGCCACTGTTTCGTCGCGTTAATTGAATGAAAAATATCAGGCGGCGATTTTTGACTGACGCCAAAATGGATAAATTACGAAAACCGACGGGATTAATCGCTCTGGGAATTAATTATTTCTGTATGTAGTAGCGTGAAAGGGAGATAGGGTGGTTAATTAGTACAGGATCTAGAGTGACGCACGATAATTGATAGAACAATTCTTTTCTCTCTACAATGGAATACGGTCGGTTAAGGGTGGTATGGAGGGAGGAGAGGGGATAGCATTGTTGTGTCTCAAGCAGCAACAGCGCGTTCTCAAATAGAAGCCAGAAGTGTGCTCTAACATATTTAGCATTTTTTCTATTTTCACTGTGTTTGTTTAATCCCGCGAAGAAGCCGAGTGCGATACGATTATTATATCTCGACAGAAGTGATTAGTCAATATGCTAATTATTTACAAGATTACTGGTCTCTTGCGCACAAATGGTGATATAAATGGTATAGCTTAGCACTGACGGAACCAAGATTACATCAGGCGATCCTCTTTACCCCTGCCTCCTCTTACTTCTCTCTCAATTGTCAGTTTATTTAATCAGATATGGACCACTTAATTTTCTGATGCAACTCGCTACTGGAGTTTATTAATCCACTGGAAACGACCAATTGTTGCCATTAAAATATTATTGCATCTATTCGCGATACGCTACAATCGTTGATTTGCAAGATTTTTTTTCATGCGCATAATTATCAGTTGATTGCATCGAGGTTTGCAGAATCATTTGAAAAACGTTAAATATCGTTTCCGAAGAATTTTACTCAAATCTGGTAAAAAAAATTTTTTCCAAATGATTTGCTGTCGTCGCACGCACATGCAAAAATTGGATCGCATTAAGTGTTTTATCGATCGATGAATAAACGTCATCAAATATGTAATACAACAATGTTATCAACTTGCGCGATCGTGTCTACAGAAGGTCTAAAAGTTAATGAATTCCGGATTTTGATAAGAAATTTTTGTGGAAGCGTTGTTATCTGCCACTCAATAGATAAAGGACCCATGCCGTCTAATGTTGTCTTTGCGAAGTTTAGACTAGATGCTAGAAAAAAAATCTATCGATTTGAGGCTCCGAGAAAATAAGGAAGAGCCATTCAAAATAAAATTCTAATTAGTTCAGGCGAATCCTCGATATTATGTTACCTCTAGGCCGTCGAAAAACCAAAAAATCGGACGAGTTTAACGAAAAGGATCATTGTTTACGTTTGTCCTTGATTTTCGTAGTTTCTTCCGAACAAAAATATTTCATCAGAACTCAATTAGTGTTTTGGTTGGATTCTCGTTAAATCGGGAGGAGAAGTCGTTTAGATTTATTGACATTTGAGAGAGAAGGATACATTTGTGCATTTTTAAAGAATATATAGAAAAAATATTAGCTGAGTAATTGGAATGAAAGCTCGAGTCACGATTATTGGAATAATTGAAATATTGTAAATGTGAGGAGGAAGTTACGTATAATGACAAAATTGCAAGACTCTGTGGAAGTAAATAGATATATAGCATAAAGAGAGATGATATTTTTATAAGAACTGTCATCGCCGATAATTGAATTAAATCCAATATCTTGAAATTTAATGGCATACACGTGCTTCGCGCTCCTTATCTGCGAAACTACGTGTGCCAAGAAATGTATTGTCGGAATACATAAACTCGATTAATCAAACACTTGTCGATGTTTATATAAGTTTCGACCTCGTTGTGGAGGCTTAAAATTATTTAAGCGCCGTTTGACATCCGGGGAAAACTGAAAAAAAAGAAACTGAAACTAAATAGAAAATTTCCCAACGGGGCTATCAAAACTCGAGCATATCTTTGAGAGGTTAAGAAAACGAATCTCGTTGAATTTTCCTCATCGATAAAAGGTTGATAAACCGACCACTAGATTCGGTGAATGTTTCATACGTAACCGTCAATTTTTCAATTAAATATTCTTGTTTATTTATAAAACGTGGCAAGATGGTTTGGAGGAAAACGCTGATCTCGATGATTCGGGATGCAGAGTAAGAGAAATCGGGGAAGTTATTTGGTAGGATTTGAGCAAGTGGGGATAGATTTGAACTAAGAACACTTGGTGGGGGTAGGTAGCTCGAGGAGCATAAAATGTCGAGGCTTCCTTAGCACGCGACAGTAGCGTTTACAGCTCTTTGCACTTGCTTTCCACAATTTTCTCACTTCCAATCGTTATTTCTGGCTTTAACCTCGATTTTTCTTTAATACGTCATCTGGTACTCAAGGTAAAAAATTTACTCTCACGTTTACACAAATTCTATATATGCATATACTGTACTCTCTGTTGCCTACAAATGAAACAAAATTTGCGCGCCTTTTTTGCAAAGAAATGGTTTGCATTGGAATTCATAGAATTGGGGACTATTATAAACGAGGCATTTATTCTTCTTCTTTTGACTATTTTCCGCTGTTTTGGCGATTTACCAGTGATTGTTAAATGTGTCTGCAGCTATTCAAGTTCTATTTTTATGTGAATAGACGCAGCATTTCAAACCTGCCTCCTCTGATTCCCAAGCGAGATTCTAGCGACATCTCGAGTGTTTTGCTGGAACAGTGATAGCCTCACCAGTCTCCAGCCCGTTCCATTCCTTCCTTCCTCGCCAGTCAGCCAGTGTTTCCCATACTGCATTCCAGGTTCAACATTCCTACGTGCGGTGGTTGTGCGCTATATAGAATTATGAGCCACGTGGGTTGACTGCTGACTGAGATGAACCAAAACTGACATGACGTTTACACCTACCGAAAAATGTACACACTATCGACGCCAACAGCGATACTTCTCGCGATAATTTTACCAACTGTTTTAACATGGGACAATTGCTCCCTCTCTTACTGTTCTACCTCCATTTTTGATTGCAATATTTGTCTGCCGAAGAAAATGCCTGGACAGCTGCAGGAATACAAGGGAAAACGTGCTACATTCGGCATGGGCTGCTTCTGGGCCGGTGATTCATTATTTGGAGTTCAGCCTGGTGTCATTAGGACCTGTGTAGGTTATGCTGGCGGTGAAAAAGAATTTCCCATCTACAGAGATCTGTGAGTAACATTTACTATTTTACCTCGACAGAAAAACCTCTTTACTTTTTTTCCTACTCGCTAATCGTTTTAATTATACGAGTAAACGATTATTTATTCAATATTCTTGCACCGTCACTCCTTACATACCTCCTTTCTATTTGTAGCTTCAAATCGCACCCACTTGTTCGCACCACGTTTCGTCACGTTAACCTTTACCTTGAATTTTGTCCATCTCTTTTTTTAGAGGCGATCATACGGAGGTTATTGACATCGAATATGACCCTGAAATAGTTTCTTACGCAACACTCTTGGGTTTATTTTGGAACAATCACGAATACGGTCTTACTACTAAGATAAAGAGACAGGTGAGGAAAATTTTAGAATTCGTTCGAAATTGATAATAACAATCGATGCATTAATTGGAATTTTTATCGAATACTCGAGATAATGATATATCGCTGAGAAACAGCGATTATCTCCCTCTCGCGCCTCTTTATGTAAATTTCCAATAACTAGACATTAAAATATTTTTGAACGATGGCAAGAAATTATATTATGCTTTAATTTTTGCAGTACATGTCTTTGATCTTATATCACGACGAGGAACAGAGATTGCAAGCTGAAAAATCATTGGAGTACGAGCAGCACATCCGTGGAGAGAAATTTGTTACCGAAGTCAGACAATTTAAAAAATTCTATGCCGCTGAAGAGTAAGTATTTTTTTATATTTGTGACGGAAACGATTAATTAAATATTTTGAGCATGATGAGAAAATATATATTGTTGGTATATAAATACCCTAAAAAAAAATTATTTGTAGTTACCATCAAAAATACCGTCTACAGAGCCATCCTTGGTTGCTAGAGGTCAACTGGGTTAACATCGGCAGAAGTTTTAATTTCATCCCGCTAGCAGCCAAGCTAAATGGCTACATAGCAGGGGCTGGCACATTTGAAGAATTCCGAGCGTGACCTACCTTCTCTCGGGCTTACCGAGAAGGCGGCCCAGTACCTACAAAAATATGTTATCGAGAACCAGGGCAACGGTTTATACTGCTAGCGAGCCTATTATCAGAATTCAACCCGTTAATCTATTTTTTTTTTTTTAATTTATGAGACGTAGGCTTCTTTAATGAATTTTCTTCGTTGGAAGAGAAGAATGTGTAGCCTGAATCAGTTCAATGTATTAGAAGATAGCTTTAAAGGAATCATCACATTACTTCATAAAAAAACATGTTAAAAGGCTGTGAAAAATCTGTACAACATTTCAAGAGTGGAAGTTCCGAACGTTCTATGTGCTTTTGGCTACTTCAGGAAAACAAGACTGTATAAATCAAATGGTAACCCAAGGACCTTACCATCCGTAAACAGTGCTATAAACAATTTTTCAATGAATTTAGCAATTTACGCGTTTTTACGGCTATTAGTCCTAACCAATAGAATCAGTTTTACCTTCAGACTGTAGACCAGATCTTTTATATTCAGGCTAAAATGAGCGAATCGCTATTTTGTTGCTGGGTTTCTTCATTTATTTAACAAAGACTATATAAAACATAAATTTTGAAATGATTTTATGAATAATATACGAATTTAGAAATTTGGAACATTAACATGAATATATTGATGAAGAAAAAAGTAGGCTGGAAGTTAAGAGCTAGGTTTACAGACTGAAGAGGCTGAAAAAATGTGTATAAACAAAGGTTAAGAAAAAATAGCAGATTTGAGGAAATTGTGTTACTCGAAAAATTTGGATTCTCTACTCTTCGTTTATTCTGTTGTCATGTTTGTCAATAGGTACTTTGATCCAATTTTCCACTAACAAAACTAAGAGGAAAACGAAACGAGTAAAAGAATTATAGAAAAAATTATCTTTACTCTTTTAAATTTGATCAAAGCTACCGTAATGTGATGCCTTTTAACTGTCTTCATCAGAAAATACATCCGCTGCATACACACTCGATCATGCGCAGGAGATTATATGCAGTATATATTTTTAATACGTAATTTTAATAATACCGCGAGATAAGAAAAACCTTTGAATTCTTAATTACTACAGTAAGACACGTTTGCCTTAAATTTTTATAAATGACATTCGTGACACAATGGAGCACATTTTTAATATGAGCATTTATCTCTTTGTTAGTCGTACGTATTAAATGAAGATCACGCAATACGATTAAATAATTTCATCAACTCATTCTGTTACAAGAAATATAATAAATTTATTTATATTAAATTTATATTTTTATTATACTGAGATTATTACATGACTCAAAGAATGTTAATAAATAATTCATTTTCACGGAAATTTATTGTGCGTGAACTTTTATTGCAGAGTGATTATTATAAAAAGAAGAACCGCAAATTCATTGACGGTCGGTATCTTAAGGAATTTTCTTTTTAGTTCTACAAACTCCAACAGATGGCGCTAACATTCACTACAATTTTCCGCCTCATCTGTAAAAGAGCAAATCATTAGTGACAACATAAGGATGAGCATATAAGAGCATAATCAATTACTTTTCTCTTATCTCGGAAAAATGTATAAATAAGAAACACGTGGAATTTATATATATATTTGCACGGAAAAAATTGACCGCTGATTTTGCATTGAAAATAGATACTATTTATACCGTTTGCAGTAAAGTGCTCTTGGCAAGGAAAATGATCATAAGTAGGCCAATTTTTGTTGTACTTTATATTGTTATTAATTTAAAGGACACCAGTGTAATATTCTATTCTTGTAGCATAAAAGTTGTGCAAAATGTTTTTGATTTATTACTACGAAACATTTTGTATTTCGGTAAAACATCTTTTCCAATAAAATTTTATTTAAATAGCATTTTTTATTGATTATGTAAAAGTGCATATTTAAAGAAGCTGCCCAACGTTATAATTAAATTGCAGATAGGATGTCGATACGTGCGAAGTCCGCCGTTTAATCTTAAATCATATATTAATGAATTTGCAAGCTTTCATGTCAGAATTTACATAACGACCATAAACACCTTCCTACTGAATCGATAATTTCGTAATAATCTGAGGCGCCAAGAAGTTGACAAGTTGGGTAAATGAAAACCACTGACTAGCGACTACACAGCACATTGTTGTCACTGGGTACACGTGAACTTAACAGTTCGCTCTATCCTTCCTCTTCTTAGGCTCTTCTCACTCTAAATATAAACTTCCACACGACTCGATTTTTATTTTTTTTTCGTTTCGTTCTCCCTCTAGAAAAACCCCTTACGTATAGTTAAGTTTTCCTCAACCATTATCATGTTTTTCTAAACCAGTATTTCTTTCAGCATACAAATAATTCATTTGACGAATTAGCAGAACGATTAAGCACATTTGTATAGTGTGATCAAACGTATGATTCTTCAAATATTGCTGTCGGGATAGCCGATGTTTTTCTGGTCGACGAATCACGCGTGATCTAAAATTAAAATCTACTTCTCTGAGTATTGCAGTGTACATAGGACTAATAAAACAGATATGTTAGTACGTACGATAAAATCGAGTAATTAGCATAGAGCCAAGGAAAAGATTGGATGTATCGTAAATGCTAAATCAAAAAATCGTCATCGCGTAATATCTTCGACCGGACGTATTAATACGAATTGCAATTGACGCCCTGTCAATTGACACTGACTCTAAACAAATCAATTAGAATCAATGCGGAAAAACTCATGAAATCAATATGCTTGGTGTACCTTAATTCAGTACGCAGACGGCGTGAACCATCACTGTAAAATAAATTAAATTAGACTAACGGATAAAATATTACCTAGTTCAGCTCTTGGTCTTAAAACTAAAGGATCTCGTAAGGCAGGATTAAATGAACATAACAACGCTTAGTTTAGTGCAAGAAGTACAAAATTTATTTAATGCCGGCAAATGTCTCAAGTATCTCAGTTTGGTTATGTTTACGTCAGGCGGGTGAACGTAAATGCTACAAGAATGGCAGTTTCTTTGACGGGAATCTACTGACGGCGTACATCTAGCATTCCCGTGACATTAGTCACGCTTGTTTCTATTAATTTCACATGCTAATGAAGGTGTACATCGCTCGGTAGATCCAACATCCAATGGAGGATTTTGCGATACTTACTTCAGTCGTAAAAGAAATCTGCAATAGCGTTGCGGTCGTAATACTCGCGGCATTGAAAGATTCATCCATTGTTCTACGGTCGAGTGAATTACTGACTCAAGAAGCA
Organism: Prorops nasuta; assembly: GCF_024137725.1. Lineage (NCBI taxonomy): Eukaryota > Metazoa > Arthropoda > Insecta > Hymenoptera > Bethylidae > Prorops > Prorops nasuta. The sequence continues at coordinate 74,924 of NW_027116941.1, forward strand.
CGACTATCGGAGACTTGCGTAATGATAACATCATGGAGACTCGGTCAACGAAACGTCACAACGAATGAAATACATCGACATTTGACGAGGCGATAGGGTAGACGTACTTCCCGATAAAGCTGCATCGCGCCGCATCCATTGGCCCGCCATATTGTTTTAGGACTGAAGCGGAAGTTCCTGACACTCGTGGCGCCACCGAGAACGGAAGGCCCTAAGCCTGCTCCGTCCTTGTTGGATTCTTCTGGCTTTCTTTCAGTTTTAATTACTTAATAATAATAGGAGGTTTTGATTGAACGATTGTACATATTCGATTACATTATGTGTTATTGATCTACACTTGCCAACTGTTAAGTAAATCTCAATATCTTATCTACCGATAAGATCGTCGTAAGAAGAACAAAATTTTTTATTGAGAATTAACCTACGCATTTTCTTGATGCTCGCGTGCACACATTAATATATTACTTAGATTTTTAAAGCTCGTTAACCCCTTTCCAATCCAATGTCGAGTGTCAACTCGACACTGAGGAATAAAAACAAAAACAGCCTTGGAGAGACTTGGAGTGGAAAGGGTTAAGTGTTTATCTACACGCTTCTTGGACATGCAACAGGATTGGAATGGAATGCTAAAGAAAAAATTAGATTAGTGACGTCAGACAGAATTTAAATAACCGATTAAACCGTGCCAGAGTCTGGGCCTTACTGTGTACCAATGGATATTCAATACTTTTCACCTGCGTTTGTTTCTAAAACCGCTGTTCCTTCCTGGTCGAACGTTTAAAACAAATATCAAATTTTCGATTCGTAGTCAATAACGCCTCTCATCAATCTTATCACTGGTATCTTTTCCTCAGAATGACGACTTTTTTATTTTTACTTTTTACTTCGTACGAATTTGGTTAATATTCTGGTTCAACGAAGTAAGAGTTACCTACTTGTTATGAGTCATCCATTCGTTTACATCAAACGTTGATATGGTCACTCAGTCATCAAATCAATTGTTATTCTTATTTTATATAATCTCCATTATAATTTCCTGCAACACATTCTTCCTGTGGTGGGGGTAACAAAGAGGTTTTCGGAGTATTAATACAATGCTATCTAACACATGGAATAAGCAAATAATTAAATTAGTATGTTTGTCACTTTTCAATGAACGATTTTTCCATTAATAAACAACTTCATACTTATCATGTGTTCGTAAGAAGTGACGTGTATTAAAAGTTGAATTACAATCGGTAAAAATATAATCAATGACGTGGATTTTCATAATAATAATTACATTGTTCTCGCAAATAGCTTATTGTTTTTTGGCATTGGTAAAGTGTGAATGACGGAGTCACCGCTGAAATAGATTCACTGTATATTTCCAGCTATATATATATATATATATATACGATAATTCTTGTAAAATAATCATTTTGAACAGTTCTTTCAGTTCAACCATTTCTCACGAACAACAAACTTATTGATTATGTTATTTCGGTGCGAAGTTCGATCTGAAAGTAATCAGTTGATTTTTTGTACGCGGGTAAATTATGGAAAAACTCTATATGAGAAATTTATTACTTATAATTGTACAACAGATTCCTTGGCAAAATCTCGTCTCAGCGGGGATCTGGCAGGCCATGGGACTTAAAAGAGAGAAAAGAAGAATAAAGGAAGCATCGGTTATATTTATTTTCGTATACACACACGACTTGAACTTGTTACGTTACTTCTGTCGACCTCTGTGAATTTCGTTCATACCCGTAAACACAAAAGATTATTTTTCAGCACATGTTGACAAAATGTTCGTTGGGCGAATATTGAAAACAGAAATATTGATCGTGGAAAGTATTACACGCGTTTTACGTGTAGAATATAGTCGATATTTGAAGGATCGACGGTTCTGTACGAGGAAAGCGTCGATAGGTTAGGTCATTTCGGTCGTACATTCTGCATTTTTTACGGTGTCGACCTCTACGATCATACCGAAAGTGCGGAAAGCACGGTTAGTACGACAAAACGAATGGTGATCAATATCTGAGCTGTTTAGCGTGAATCATTGCGCCGTCGGTAATTACATGTATGGAAGCGAAGGCCAGGGCCGTGCGCCATGGATTCCCGGCTTGGCTTAGCTCTCGGTGCACGTGTACTCACCACCATCTTTTTTCCCATTCCACGCATTCTTCCTTGAGACAGGTGGAAGGCATGAAATTACCATGATTCGACTTCCCTTCGCTTTACTCGGCTCAGTCGTTTTACAAATGATGACAGTTATGCAAAGGTTGCTCTGCTCTAGACCGATGCTGTGTTTTCTTCACGCAATTTTGGAAAGTCTCCAGCTAGCCTCGACTCTTATTATATTATTACTCACGCTTGCAATGGTCTTTTCCAAAACAAAATCATCACACTGCAATCAGTTGTAGGTGTACAAACTCCCGCGGATTTACAAATCTTACCGTAAAGCATAAGAATTCACAATTGAACGACGAAAGCTCTGGTTGGATCGATTATGAATGCTACTGAACATTAACAGGAAAGAGTGGAGGGTAAAGAAATGGATAGATTAAAGAAAATGTGGTTGGTAAGCGTGTAGTAATATATACAATGGTGTTTATGGGTTACTTTTGTGACAAGGGGGCTTACCGAAGGAAGTAGAGACACGGAACATCAGGTTACACTCACATTTACAAAAGTACGTGTATAGGTCATATACCAATACAAGCAAATAACACAAGAGAGCACCAGAAGCCCAGAAGGGACGAAACTGGAAAGAGAACGATCGCAGAGCCACGGAGGAGGAGCACGTGGTGTTGGGGGGCCGATATATGTATAGTGGAAGCTGACGCGGGGTGGGGGATCCCCCAAGAGGAAGGAAAAGGTATAAATACGAGTAGAGCACGTTGCGAGCGACTCACTCGTCTCACTCGCCTCGCACACGTTCCACTTCCACGAGAGCGTCTCTCCTCTACAGTTTCTCTTTTTCTCTCCGTTGACTCGTCGCTGATTGGCTGGCTGCCTCGTTCCATGCTGCTCGGGTCGTACGGGTGCACGTGCACTCAACGCACCAACGCCAACCGCTAATAAACCAGTACGACTGTACTCGGGCAACACTCGACTCATGTGGCCCCAGCCACGACCGTCCAGGTGTCCAACTCCAGCTTTTGGCCAAATCGCCTACACCCTTCGTCGTTTCACCGCAAGAAAGGAAACTACCGTCCTATCTACTTTTCAATTTTAATCCACGATCATTCTCCAGCCATAGGAACATCTACTATATTGAATCGAGTGCTTCGTGTGTTCAAGTTTGTGCGCCGGTTGTAAATTATTCGAGAAAAGTTGCAGATTTATCAGTGAAAGGAATGAAAAAAGGTCAAAGGCCCAGTGGAATACGGGACTTTGCTATCGGGGGAAAACTTATTTTGGAATCGACCAGAATTCCTGCGCTAGGAGCAGCTTCAACAGGCCTAACTGAAAGGGAGTCCCCGGAAGGATAACATGGGGATCGTTTCATCTACGCTTATCTCACTCACTCTCCAGATCGTTTGGAACTGTCAGAGGCTTCTGGATCCACACTATGGGTAAGTCACGAAAAAAATTACCCTCGTCTATTTTAGGCATACCGTTTTCTCCCTCGTTCGCATCGCCAATGACAAACGATCAGTTTAACGGAAGCGCAGAATAATGTTACACACATGGCTATAAAATTCTAGTGATTCACCCTAATTTTTAAACCGTCTCGTGCTTTTTCTAACCATATCTATTAACTCTTTTGCATATTCTTCTTTCTTTGGAACGGTAGTTTCTGAGGGAATGGACGAGACCTCTAATATCCCGGTATTTCAAAAGTATTAATTCGTAGATATGAATCGGTAATATTTCAGAGGTTAGTTCGACACAAATTAGGGATGCTAGTGACAGATTAATGGGAAAATGGGAGGAATTCGTATCTTAGCACCCGAATAATCAAGCAACACAGTATTCGGGTAGGGATACAAAGTAAAACTAACCTAACCTGAACTAAACTAAACTACCTACCGCCCCGTTCGCGTCCTACGCTAATACTTCGCCATAAGAAATTCCTCGCACTCCACCATACTGAATTATTGAGCGCGTCAATAAAGTGAAAACCAGACTTTTCCCGGAATTCCGTAATAACGCCAGAGGCACTCTTTTATAAATAAGCTTCTTTCTTGCGCTTATTACCGTCATTATGCGTTAATTGCCGCACCGAGATTACTGTTTCTCCATTCTAAGCAAGAGAGGGAGACAGTTATTTTTCTTTTTATTATGTTTTAACGAATCATCGGAAAATATTATAAAGGAAAACAATCAGCAGCTGATTTGGCGCGTGAATCTAGCACGAATTTAACGCATTTCACTTAATCATAAAATAGAGCGTTTCTTGACGGAACAAAATTGTCGCTTTTACGCCAAATCTGTCCTGAGACCGATGGAAAATATTAAAGCACGATCGATAGCTGGTTTCACGCGTACACCGAGTGAATGCTCAGCGCACGCGAAATTCCTCTTTGGAAGGGACCTTGCTTTACCAACCACGCGATAGATTGTATAACTCAGTGGTTCTCAATTATTCTATTCTTCCATCTTACCATCTCAATTTTGAGTATTTTTCCCATAGCTGCACGATAAGCCTTTCAAAATAAACTTTTATAACACACTGAAACAGTTTCCTTTCAAAACCAAATACCCCTTCTTTTTGAACCATCTCGAATTCAGCTTGACGTACAAAAAACTTGTTTACTACCCGCAATCCCGATTTAAGAGCTTCAATAAAATTCGACACGTCGTTCTTTTTACTGAACTGTTTACACACACAGAAATCTCAAGGAGAGCTCGAACGACGAATAAATATATACAAAGTATATATATATTCGATAAATTTTATTAGGTCGTTAAAAATGGCGTAAATTCTCGGTTAGTGGAGACAGAAGAACTGATACGTCTTCCGACGAATTACACAAACCAGATATATGTATATACGCGCACCTGAGAATATAAAAGGCCACTATTGGCAATCGATACCGAAGTAATCGACGCCTTCGACAACTTTATGCAAGTATTTGGACGAAAACAAATACGAGGGGGAGTGATGCAACCGTCGTAGAGTGGATTGGGGCCGAATTTGGAAATAATTGGCAAACAACAAGGGAGAAATTTCTGAGAAAAACGTAATTTAGAATCGAACGCAGGCATTTCAATGGGTTTGAATCAAGTTTGAATAAGGAGGAGGAAGAGGATGCAACAAGTATGGGCGCGGTATAAGAATTGTATATTAGTATTGGTAGAGGCGACTCGTTGGCGAAACTTTCACTCGGTCTCTCGATGCTTCTCCGCTTTGCTTGGCTGCATAAAAAAAATGCTCACTTTGCAATCCCAGCACGTTGGATTTACGCAAACTTTGCTTGTAAAGGTGGAACGTGTCGTTCGGCCAAAGGAACTTGGTCACTGGCATCCAACCGTTTGTTTACGTCTTCTTCTGCCAATAAGATGCTCTTTATTTTTTTGCTAGCCATCTCGCTTTCTTCCACCATGGTAATATAAACTCCATCTCGAACAAACAAATCACTTTGTCTCGAAATAGATTCACCTTTTGACGAACTGTAATTGCTATCCACTGCATTTCTAACACGTGCAGAATAATTTCAACGATTCCAATAACGGACGCTGAAATATAAATAGTGTTGTTATCAGTCGACTTCCGAGCAATTTACTTAAAAAAAAACATTTCTGAGATTTGTCCGTTTGGCTCTGATTTTCTGCACTCGTTATTGAAAAGTTTATATATAGTTATATAGATTTGTGTACAATAAAAAGTACAGTCACAACGAACATAATTGCTAGTTTAATAATAAAAGACGACGATGAGAACGGAAATCCAATAATCGTGCGCCAACGTAACAATGAAATCATTCCAATATACTGTTTTTCCCCACCCCCATTCTACTCTTAAAATTTTCAAGAAATTATTTTAAGATTCTCGTAAAATCCTTTAAAATTTACGGTATTCGATTTTGAAATTTTTCCAAAAATGCAAATAATGCGTATTGAGATTTTCAACTATTTATAGGTTAATATTATTACGTCATGAGTTAATAATAACGTTTATTACGATAAATTAAAAATTTAATTTAATTTAGAAAGAAATGTTATATTAATATTAGCTCCTGAAACAAGACACTTGCGAATATTCAAGATTAATTGTCTTAACCATAGCCGACTTTGACCGAGTTGCAGCAAATAGCATGAAAACTTATAAAGTGTTTTCATTTCCAACCGCAAGATTCACGGAATGACTAGTAGAATACAGGAAAGTCCGCGTTGATCGTGCACTATAATTGTGCAAATTAACAGTGGTCCGTGTAGTTGGGTTATTTTAAAATTATCGCAAGGCTCTTTAACCCAGTGATCCGTGAATACCCGAGGTCGATGGATTAATGACCTCGCAACTGCTCGAAATAAAAGTCATCCTTCCCACCTAGCGAAAAACTACATCGATTAATCATTCCCACCGAGGAACGTGTTACGCGGTCGAAATTATTTACCCGTATTAAACGGCCATATGTGCATGCATATTCTGCCGCTGATACAACTGTTTTCAATTTAATTAATCTAGTTTATTAGTTTAAATAAGCTGGTTACGGAGGGGGGCCTGGAAATCCATTCACATGGCAGTAAAATTGTGCTTAATGCGATTAAACGGTGTCAAGCAGCTTAAGTTCAGTAATGAATTTTAACAGGTCGGTAATTCGTTGGGAAAGACCGACGAATTCTTGCATGGGGTGCACCAAACGATAAATTCCAACTTAACCTCTACGACAGAAAGGTATTCTTTTAATTGCCGACGACTTTCGTTCGTCTCGATGAAACGTTTCTCGACGCTATAAATAATCCTGACACTTAATTACACAAATCGACTTGGATCGGCTCGTGTAATAACGATAGAGAACCGATAAGAAAGATGAGATTTAATTAGATAAAAATTGGGTTAATGGAGAAAAACCGGAGAGAGAAGATAGAGAAGCTTCTTCGCGATAAACTAATTGCATAGGGGAGGGTAAAGAAGGTTAGGAATTAGTCGAGTGTATGGTCGTGAGTTTATATTAAAACACTCGGAATATTCGGTTTGGCGTTGATTACGATCAGAAGCGTGAAACGTGATGTCGACTATGACTGCATCGACTGCCCTCTGTCGCAATTACGCGCAGTTATGCGTTGGCAGTTGGCACGTGCGCGAGCGTCCATTAATATAGACACCGCGTGCACACCAACACAATTATAGCGAAGTGTCAATGTATAACTGTATACGTATAAATAAATTACACTCAAAAACTGCGAAAATTGACCGATAGTTTGCGCTGATAGTATGCATATACACCAATATACATTCTTATCTCACTGTCATTGTGTTGGTGTGCACGGCCTGAATAATTGTTCAGCGATATATGTATACCGCTGCTGTGGAAATCGGTCAGTAACGTTGTATAATCTGGTTTCCCCACACATTTTTCACATTATTATAGTACTCATAGTTTTGACTGTATTAAAAGCCTAACATAATGAACATTTCACGTTGTGCTTTTCAGATGCGTGGAAAAAGCAACGTGTGAATTGTCGCCGCCTCCGAAAGTAACGGAAAACACGAAGGATGCGGTTATAACGGGCAGCGGTGGTAGTAGATCCGCTGGCTTGCCGATTGGGAGTGGCTCGGAAAACAACAACTCACTACACCAGGAAAACCGAAATCGACGCGCACGCCAGTTAAGGTACCGGAATCGGCCGTCCAGCTTCGACGCAGCGCTGATTGTCAACGGGAGAACGAAGAACCATCCAAATGTAGCTGTAAACGCGCCAAGAATGCTCAACTCTGTATCCCATCCTCCTCATGGTCAACCAGCGCGATTTTGGGACGTAACCTCGTCATCCGGATGCTCCTCTGATTCGGCTTCTGGTAAGTTGATGTAAATCTTTCAACTTTTATAGATTTTATAATTATTTGAAAGATAGCTCGTTCACCTCTCGTTTCTTTTCTCTTTCAGACTCTGACTCCGAATCGGAGCTGAGAATGGAGAAGCCGGAGGATGTCGTGGCGAGGAGGGAGTGCGGGATGTCGGCAGCCGAAGAAGCCGCCTTCAGACTGACCGTGGGTAGAGGTCACTTCAGTAGATCGAAGAAGGACAAGTTTCTGAATCATCTGAGACTGGAAAAGAGACTTAATGATCTTAACAAGGAATTCTTCGAGGTTGCCTACAGAGCCCAGAGACACACGCTTCCCAGGTGCAATCCGGGCAGCCTCCACCGATTCTAATTTATTTCCGTTTTCCGTTCCAATTCTCCAATGACAAGCTATTGTCGATGATTGGCTCGATGATGCTCTTCCGAATCGATTCAGCCGACCTGAGACCTCTTCCGGTCTTCAATTGCCTAAAGACTCGTCTTTTTATTAAGCTGATGCCTCGAGTGCCAACTGACATTAAACGACCACTTTTAGGCGTCAACTTAATCTCCTTCGATATTCCTGAAGCCTTTACGTGATAGTTTTCAAACGATGCAGGAGTCATACCACATATCATTTTTATTCCTTTCCTAATTTCTTTTTTTTCTTTTCGTTGCTTCTTCCGCAGTTTTTATTTTTTCTGTTTTTTTTTTTTTTTTTTTTTTGTAAATAATACCAAGCCAAGCTCTTCGTGGTACTACCCCTGCATAATAATAAGAATGTAACGAAAGACTGACAACTTTCTCTGACGGTCCACCAGAGATACGAATATTCTGACAATCTTAAATTGTGCGATTTGAGACTCTAGCAAACGTGCACTAGTCTGACAATGTACATAAATATGGCTGACTTGACCAGTTATCGTAAACAGCCACCGATGTAAACGTGGCTGTAATGAAATCCTTCTTTACATTTACTATTCATAAGAGGAGATTACCATTCTTCTTTCTGTCAAATAACACGCATGTGTTCAATCCGCTCTAACATTTTTAACTTATTTTTATCATAGCACATTTCACATAATAAGATTTCAAAATCGTTATCTAGTTTTCCATCTGCAGCCACCGAGATAACTAAATATATCTATCGTAGTTAAAGATGCTACTTGCAGATTCCGTCCGTCGGTATAACATGAATCTTACTGTCGGTAATCTAAAAGCTTCAGAAAAAATGTACGAAATAATTTCGCAATTTATTTATAAGAAGAGAGGATATTAAAGTTTTTTATTCACTGTGTCATATTGTTATCTAATAAAATTCATACTAATGATTTCATATGCTTGAAGCTTTATAAATGATGAATTAATAATAAATTGTATAGATTGCTTATTTGATACTCATAGTAAAATTGGTCTATGATTATCGATAGAAAGAAGAAATTAATTGTAAATATTTAAGAGTATATATAAATATCTTATGCATCTTTCGTATGCATTACACATATTTTTGTAATTTGGACTTTTGACAGATGCAATGTTCTGTAAAGATTTTTAAATAAAAAAATGCACTATATTAATTTAATGTTTTTTTTTTTTTACATAAAATCATTCTGATGAATATACTTTTGTTACTTTATAGCATATGGACTTTTAGTCTATCAGTAACATTCTGTTTTATCGGCTGTGTAACAATTCTATTTCCACTTCAAGGAATTTTCGCTAGAGGCGCGGAGCTATGAATTTTTTGACGTTCAAAACAGGTTAGGCATCAGCTCGGCCATCGGCTTTTGAATAAAATGAATAAAACCTAATCTGGTTATGAACAAAGAGAAAAATGTGACTAAACATTCTCGGCAAACGGTGGGGTTTACGCGAGCTAGCAGTGTTGTTTCAATTCGAATCGGTTACATCATGGCAAAGATGGATCGCACAGTGTTTTGGGTTAAATCGCTCTTACTGTTACTTTTTATAAACAATTGTTATGGTTTAAAAAATGATTCTTCGCCTATTCCAGTTGTGGTCTGGCATGGTTTAGGTAAGTTATAGGATCTCTATAAATTAATTACAATTTTGATTTAAAAAGAGCTATTGAATAATGTTTTCATTAACTTTCATAGGTGACAGTTGCTGCTTCTCATTTAGCATGGGAAGAATAAAGGAGCTAATTGAGCAACAATTACCTGGTGTCTATACAAAAATTCATCAGAATTGGAAATAATGAAATTGAAGATATGAAAAATAGCTACTTTTATAATGTCAATAAAACAAATTGATATGGTCTGCAATCAACTAGCCTTGGATGATTCTCTAAAATATGGATATAATGCAATTGGATTTTCGCAAGGATCACAGTTCTTGTTAGTACAAAATAAATATATATTTTTTTGTTTTGATTTTGTAAACACTAATTATATTGTAATTTTAGGAGAGCTATTGCACAACGCTGTCCAGTTCCACAAATGCTTAATTTAATTTCATTGGGTGGGCAGCACCAGGGAATCTATGGAACAGGAAAATGTGTTAACCATGAACATTCCATGTGTGACTATGTCCGTAGAATTCTGACTTTTGGAGCTAATCTAAGAGC